>NC_056739.1:1245855029-1246122529 GCF_019279795.1 Protopterus annectens
CCAGCGCATGTATGCCTAAGCACTTCACTGATGTCAAATGCAACATTTCTCTAATCTCTTCAGTCCTATGTCCATGTTTGCATAAGCATTTCACTACCACCAAAAGAAGTATTTCCACAATGACCACAACATTAGTTTGTCCATGTATGCCCAAGCATTTCACTTACATGGAATGAAAGATTTCCCCCAACAGTCCCTTTGGTAGTTTGGCCATGCACGCCCAAGCACTTCACTGTCACCAAATAAAACATTTCCCCAAATAATCCATTTAATAGTTTGTCAATATCGGGACAAGTGCTTCACTGACACCAAATGAAACATCTCCCACCAATGACCACTACAGTAGTTTTTCCATCCATGTGCAAGCACTTCTTTGACACCAAATGAATCATTTCCCCATGACGCTTTTAGTAGTATGTCCATGTCTGCACAATCACTTCCCTGACACCAAATTAAAGATTTCCACCATGACCACTACCGTACTTTGTCCACATATGCACAAGTACTTCATTAACATCAAATGAAACATTTCTGCCAAGGATCCCTACACAAGTCCTTCACTGAGACCAAATTAAACATTTTCCCCAAACACCCCTACAGTAGTTTGTCAATGCATGCCCAGTCACGTCACTGTCACCAAACAGAATATTCCCCCAATAATCCTTTCAATATATTGTCCATGTTTACACTAGCATTGCACTAACAGCAAATTTCTCCCAACAACCCTTTCATTACTATGCCCATGTTTGCATAAGCATTTCACTAACACTAAATTAAGGATTTCGCCAATGACTCCTTCAGTAGTTTGTCCTGTGGCACCCCTGCACTGGCCCAGTAATCAAGGAGCCTCAATCCTCACCACTAGCACCAGTGAGGGATGTACACATTGGGATGATCACAAGTACACACACAGTAAAGTAGAATTTCCCTTAAGAGTACACAGAGATCCCAGTCAGTCTGGGGCTGGTTTCTCCCTATTTTTCCAGATCCCCAATAAGACTCCCCACTGGCACAGCTATAGGGTTAAGATCTCAGCTGAGTGGTCAAGCCAAAACCTCCAGCACCCTCTCTGTCCAAACAGTGCTTCATGTCCTTGGCTAAATAGCTCACACACACACACACACACACACACACACACACACACACACACACACACACACACACACACACACACACACACATACACACACAATTTGAGATTTGATTTATATACAGACACTCCCGGAGAAGGCTGACACAGGTGTACTAGCTATGCCCCCTTCTGCCTAGACTATAAGGTAGTTATCACTGCAACCAACCACTGCTTATCAGCTACTCTAAGGCCCTTACAAAGGGTGCCTGATCCTACTGTGTAATGTTACTATTATCTAAATGGTAAGTGTGACCAAGAGCAAGGCTATTGGAGTGGCCTATACAGTGTCACCAAATACATATGCAAGTACTCTAAGAACTTAAATATCTGTAAACAAACCAACCACAATTAAAAGGTTTAAATATATTTAATAATAAATAATAAAAGAACAAGACAATACTCAAGCAACACAGTATCTACAGTGTTCAGAATCACAGGAAATATTTAAAAACAACATTGCAGGACAGTCTCAAATAAATGCAGAATACATCTAATCTCTCAGAAGTGTGCAACTGCTAGGAAGTCATAGAGCAATAAAAACACTTTTACATTTGAAACCTAGTAATTATTTCTGTTTCAAGACAATAGGAAAACTTCTAGCTCTAGACATTGTGTCTGCTTGCTGCACTGAAAATGGGATAACACAATCGTAAAACACTTTATTTTTCAACTTATTTTCTTGAAGTTTTGCAAGTTAACTCTATATGTTCCAGATTCGCCTTTTAAAACATACATTTTCACAGGTATATAGTTTATATACATTTCTGTTCTTTTCTAGTAGGGTATACTGTGGTTACATTCTTGAAGCTCAGTACATAACATACAGTTCTCTTACATTCGTAAGACAAGAATATGAATTATATTAATATTCACACAGTGGCAGCCGGTGGCTTCAAATCAAAGGGGGGGCTGCAGGGGACAGCTGAATAGCTGGGGCGAATGGGAGGGGGTGTGGCCAACTAGAAAAGGGTGGGGCTATGCTAAAAACTGCAAAACCTGGGACTGTAATTAAATACGCTGCCCTGGATGCCAAACCATCATTATGAGAGCCCAAACAAGACCAAATGAAGTGTAGAAAAAAATATTTCAATACATTGGCTACATGACGGCTTACTTAATATCTAGATGGAAACAAAAAGGTTGTGAGGCATGAAAAAATAAATTAATTTTTAAATACATTACTGAAATGCCAGTCAAAATCAAGTATAAAAAAACAAGCAGCACTCAACTCAAACCACTTCACCTTGCACTGCAGTTTTAATTATAATTTATATTCAGCTTTATAAAAGTACCAAGTAACATACTGAAAATAGCAATCTCTGTGATACCCCCATCCAAAATAGACCTGCTGCCTGACAACTATCTACTTGTTTCATGGGGAAAACATGATCAAAGTAAAAAATGAACAGCAAACAAGAAACAAGCTCAAGGTAAATTGCTTAAAGGATTACTGCACAGATTATGGACCACACATGATAGATTGGCATTCTGTTTAGTTTATGGGTAAAGCCTGAAAAGATGACTGCAAGTCTCCAACAAATGTAATGAGCTTCTGAAGATACTGTAATCCTGTCCTTTATTACAAATACTGTCATATGCATTTCAATACCCAAGGCTTATACGCTATCTAGTTATGTAAATATTCTCTGCATGGCAACAACAAAAAGGCTTTCAATGTTGGTAATTCTTTAACAGTATGCTTATTAAAGCTTACTTGCATTTTACAGTCTCAGACAAGCTTACCTGATGGTCATTAAAGCACTGCTACTTAAATACAGAGAAACAGGCAGTGCAACAATATGAGTTTCTGAATAAGAAGCATAAATCCACAGTATAAAAATATGACAGAAAACCAGAACATTCTGCAAAATTAAAGACAGATGAAAATCCAGTGTAGTACTTGTATCTACCTTGGATGGAGGGATACTATGCACACTTAACACTGCATAACTACTCCTTGTCTTGCTTGAACACATCCAGAGTCACTACATGGGGGAGTGGGGTGCAACAAGTATGCCACAATTTGAAATGTCTCTGGCTGACGGTGATGGTCATGACACAATTGTCATACCTCAGAACCTCAGAGCAAGAAATCTGGACAAAGCCATAAATAGAAGTGGGACAAAGGCCCAGAAATTAGGACAATTTTTTTAGTATTGCTGTTATAAACTTAGAAAGATAATTAGGTCTTGCATTATTGTTTTGAACATTTTTCCAGTAAACAATGAAACAAAATGCATGCATCAATAATGACAAATCTGCCCAATTCAGAACATTTCCATCATAAAAGTCTACTCAAACTTCTACAGTCCACCAGTATCAGTAAATATGCACAATATCTGCAGAAGTAAAAGTCATCTAAATAATTCCACATTAAAGAGACCTGTAACTAATGAAGAGGTTGCTGCTAGCATGCAACTTTATATTTCATTGTTTCATCTACAAATAAAGTGCCTGTTGCCCTTGAGGAATAAATTGCCTATGTTATATAACATAAAATGATAAGCTAGTAATATTGCAATAGGGAATAGATGGCAAACTGATAACAGGTTTATCGTTACTAGGTATCTCCACCAAAGAGGACATCCTTAGGACTGCAGCATCCACACCCTTTAAAAGTACAACACAGTACACTATCAGCAATGCATCTATATACTGTGGGAGAAGAACCCACAGCCTTCTGCATCAAAAGGAAGTACGCTACCTTTTGTGCTATTAACAATGCAAGCAGATTCATGATAAGTAGCACTAAACTTCTCTTCAAACTCTCAGCTCCTTGTAAAATCCATTCAACACTCAACTGTATCTCTCAACTTTGAAGCACAAGAAATCTGGAAAAAAACAAAATTTATTGGGGGGACAAAAGCCCCAAAATTAGGGACACATTTTAAACATTGCTTGTATAATCATGGAAAGTTGCAAGAATAAAATGCTGTGTTACCACCATGCATTTCACTGCCATGCTTAGCCCCAGGACCCTGTATACTAGGGTCAGAGCAACATACCACTATGTCAAATCAGCTGTTTCTTGAAAGACATGTAGACTGAAACTTAAACGGCTATCATTTAGTGAATTCAGTTCTCACCATAGCTTTCAACCTCTTAGCACAAAACACCTAGAGAAAGCCAATAATGAGGGAATACAGTCCCCCAAATATATTCAGTGAATTCAATTCTCACCGTAGCTCTCAACCTGTTAGCACAAGAATCCTGGACAAAGTCAACAATGATCTTATAAACAGAAAATTGCTTTAATAAAAGGTTTTGTGTTACCATGTACTTTCTGAAGACTATGAAGTATGAAATTCAAATGCCTGTCATTACTTTCCAGAAAACCACAGATTTGGTGAAGAACAGAACAGCAATTTGAAGCAAAAATAAAATGCTGGGTTAACCCAATCCATTTCACTGCCAAGTCTTGAACCCAGTATTCTATAGACTACAGTCAGAGTAGCATACTACTATGCATTTCCCTGCCAAGCTTGGCCCTAGGACCCTGTATACTAGGGTCAGAGCAACATACCACTATGCCAAATCAGCTGTTTCGTGAAAGACATGTAGACTGAAACTTAAATGGCTATAATTTAGTGAATTCAGCTCTCACCATAACTCTCAACTTCTTAGTAGAACACACCTGGACAAAGCCACTAATGGCCAAATAGAGCCCCCAAACATATTCAGTGAATTTAGTTCTCACTGTAGCTCTTAAACTGTTAGCACAAAAAACCTGGACAAAGCCAACAATAATCTTATAAACAGAAAATTGCTAGATTAAAAGGTTTTGTGTTACCATGTACTTTCTGAAGATTATGAAGTGTTAAATTTAAATGCCTGTCATGATCAAAACTTTCATGAGTGGTGGTGACTAGGGAATTCAAGCTCTTGCTACTTACTCCCAAGGTACAGGGTTTGAGTCTAGCCACCACCACGTATATTTCCTGAGTTCTTGTAGTCACTGGGGGCATTTTTTACACACACACACACACACACACACACACACACACACACACACACACACACACACACACACACTAGCTGAGCTTAATTCCCTTCCTGCAGCAGCTCCATTCCACTTACATCCTACCCTTCCTGCAGCAGCTCGATTCCATTCCAAATACTTCAAAAGCCTCACGAGACAGCAGCAACAGCTTCAGCCTGCAGACGTTGCAGTCTGAACCCCTTCCAGTCTATGCAATTGTAACTGCATAGACTTCTGGGATCTCTGTACAGAGAATGGCTATCTTCCTATCTGGACTGGTTCACCAGCAGTCCCGATTCCTGTGTGCATGCGTGATGTTCTGGGAACGCCGATCTCGCATGCGTGGAAGTCCGGGACTCAGATTTGTTTTTTTATTTCTTGTCTTTTTTTCATTTCATTTTTTTCCTTTTAAGTTTATTTTCTGGGGGGGGGGTGCTGCAGTCCTGCAGTCCAATAGCACGAGCCGCCCCTTTATTCACAAATGACATATTATTTACAAAACTTGAGATAGCTGGGCTGGCAGTGTTACATGTCCATGTATGCCCACGCCCTTAACTGGCATGAAATGAAACATTTCCCCCATTGACCCTTTCAGCAGTATGTCTATGTCTGAAAGAGCACTTCACAAACATCAAATGAAACATTTCCCCAACTACCCCTTCAGTGGTTTGTTCATGTATGTCCAAGCACTTTACTGACACCAAATTAAACATTTCTCCCAATGATCCTTGCACAACCACTTTTTTACTGACACTAAGTGTGACATTTACCCCAACAACCCCAGCAGTAGTTTGTCTATGTATGCCCGATCACTTCAGTCACATGGAATGAAACATTTCCCCCATGACCCTTTCAATGGTATGTCCATGTGTGCACAAGCATTTCCCTGACCCATTATTTGTGGCTTTGTCTAGATTTCTTGCTTTAAGAGGTTGATAATTATGCTTTAGGGTCATACATCTGTCCAGATTTCAGCACAATGTCAAGACTTTTGCCTTATTTTTTTGGTCAGTTCTTCATAAAATTTGTGGCTTTCTGACAAATCATGGAAGACTGAAGTCACTAAATAATGATACACATTTGAGTTTCAGACTTTTTATCCTGCAGAAAATACATGTTAACTCAAAAATTCTATCACGTTTGTAAGCAATATTTAAAATCTGCCCCTATTTTTGGTCCATTGTCCAACCATTATTTTACAGTCTGTTCAGATGTCTTGACCTGAGAGGTTGAGTAGTGTGTTTAGGCTGCAGATCACCATACACACGTTACACCCACACTCTCGCATACTTGCATTCATGATATGCACACCTAGCCACACACACACACACACACACACACACACACACACACACACACACACACACACACACACACACTTGCACGATATCCCTTTAAGAATTTCTAAATGTTGCCATATCTTACTAAATCAAATCCCCCACAAAAAATAAACACAAACCAGCATCATTTCTTATTGCAGTTTTAAGCACCTGTACATAATACAAAAACAAGGACACTTGAGTACAACAAAACAACTTTCTCAACTCTGAAATCACCATACCGACAAGAAAAGGGAATAGACTCGGTAATTGAAAGTCTGATGGCATCGCAGTTGTAAAAAGGCTCTTTAATGACCTACAAACCATTACAGCTGCACTGGGATCTTTTCCAAGCTATACTGATTGAAGATCTCTTGTGGAATAGAGGGGCAACTCTTTTCAGTATTACAAAAATTCAAAAAGTTTGACCACCAGCAAAAATAATACCAGCCCTCCTTTCACTTTTTTATGTTCCGTAATGTGATCGCTTACAGTTACTTGTTAAAATAATCATATTACAGAACATTAAACAAAATGGAATGTAAACTATTCTTGTGGGAAGAAATGATGGTTTACCGACACAGAATAAAGCTTATGTTAATAATTTGATTGCAATATACCTGCATTTAATAAAAGTAAAATTTCAGGATAATGTAAATGTGATCTGTAGGTACAACAACATAGTATCGTATGATGTTACTAGGGTCACAGCCCCATGGCCCTTACAAGCCTAGCCAAGTTCAACCTATGTTCCCAAGGTGTCTGGTTCAAGCAGATACTAACACTTTCTCCAGCTCACATGCCTGTGTCACACCAGCTATAATTCACTACACTCCCTCATTAAAGCTTACCCCTACGAGTCAAATAGTTAATACTTCCGTGAAGATATGTGAAGGCTGCCAGCCTAGCTAGATAGAATTTTGTAGATAATTCTATGTCATTGTAAATATGAATATAATCCACAGGCTTGTTCTCTTAAATTTAGGAAAACTATGTTAAATGTTGAACTTCAAAAATGTAACCACAGTGCATTCCGCTGGAAGAAAGCTGATAAGTCAAGCATTGTATGACTGATCTCAAAGCTCAGAGACATAATGTCTGGACTGAAGAATTCCTTCTATTGTTTTGAGACCAGAGTTAATTGCTAGATTTTACATATATAATGTCTTTTATTGCTGTAGTTTCCTGGCCAGGTGCAAGATCAAAGAAATGTTAAAAGTCTGAGTTTCTGTTAGCCTGGGAACAAGAGAAGAATTATGTAATCTAAAATGAGTCAGCAGTGATGTACTATTTTTAAGACTTTCTCAGAGAGAGAGAATCAGAGCATTTTGAATTTTGTCTGAATAACATCACTCACTAGTACTCTGTCTTTGCTCTATATGTAAGTTTATTTAGAACTGTGATTATTGTTAGAGTTAGATAGGAAATTAGTCAGATTTAGTCTAGCTGATTTCTATATTTATGTCAGACTATTCTACAGAATGTAATTGATGAATTTTAATAATGATAAAATTTACGAGTGGAAACTGAAGAATATATGGTTAATACTCATAAGCCTAAATGCATGTTCATTTGTCCATTTGGATAAAATGAAGGAATTTTATTGGTTCAATGTTTTTAAAGGCAGTATATATACAATTAAAGAATTTAGACATGGCATCTGATGAAGTCCAATGAATGTGTGAAGAAAATGCAAGGTGGAATACAAAGCGTTTATGTGGTTTCCTGTGTATTGTCGGTTGGAATAAAATATTCATCTTTTAATTGTAGCAAGTTCATTTTTTATCTCTCTACACTGCCAGCACTCTTGTTCTTTGGTTCTTTTATTCTACAAAATTATTTTAAACATTTTCCTGTGATTTCTGAACTCTTGACTAGAACTGTGTTGAATTGAGAAGATTTGTCTTGTGTTTTTATTATTTATTATTAAATATTTTTAAACCTTTCAACTGTGGCTGTTTTGTGTAGAGATAATTTAAGCTCTAGATTACATTGCATGTATATAGTGGTACTGTACAAAGCCACTCCAAATAAGCCTTGCTGGTCATCACACTTACTAATTGGATAATAATATTGCCCAGTAATAATTGGACACCCTTTGGTAAGGGCCTTATTGGTATCTGATAAATAGGGGTTCTGGTGGCAGTGGATTCCTACCTTATATCCTGGACAGAAGGGCACAGCTAGTGAACCTGTGCCAGCCATCCCCAGGATTGTCTGTGTGGTTGTATATAGATCATATCTCAAAGTGTGTGTGTGTGTGTGTGTGTGTGTGTGTGTGTGTGTGTGTGTGTGTGTGTGTGTGTGTGTGTGCGTGTGTGCATGTGTGTGCGTCAGATACTTGGGCAGGGACATGAAGCACTGGTTGGACAGAGGGAGTGCTATGAGGACTTGGCTTGGACCCCTAGCTAAGGATTCCATTCTATAGCTGTGCCAGTAGGGAGTCTTATTGGGGATCCTGAGAGAAAGGGAGAAACCAGCCCCAGACTGACTGTGAGCTCTGTATGCTCTTAAGGGAAATTGCACATTGCTGTGTGTGTATTTTTTATCCTTCCCAATGTAGATGCCCCTCACTGGTGTTAGTGGTGAGGACTGATGCTTCTTGATTACTGGGCCATTGCACATGCATCACATCTTATGTTAAAGATTTTGCATACAGCCCCATATACTCCACTTTAATATTCCTCATTGCTTTTCAGAAAACATTTTAGGCTGGGAAAAGAAAAATGAAATTCCACTACACTTTCAGTGCAATTTGCACATCACTTGTATGCAGCAACAGATACCAATACAAAACTAAAACTATAGCAGGTTACAGTCTACTAAAGAACGCGCAGAATATTGCAGGAGAACAGTTTAACAAAAGTATCCTACAGAATTAACCTGCAATTTAAAGTGAAAAAATACAGTATTGGTAAGCATCTCACGTTTTTCATGCCAGGTTGTTCACCAACTACCAGCTAGTACCAAATAAATCACATACACACAGATGTGGTAATATAAACAAATGCATCTTATGGTACACAGCTTTTGACCAAACCACTGACAAGAAAGAAAGTTGCGTCAACATGACTAAAACCTAGTACCACACACTAGCAAACTGTTGAAATGCACTTTGCTTTAAAGAATATGAAGGTGTACACAGTTCTGAAATCATCATAAGCAACTTGTACTGCTTTATGTATGGTAGGAGACAGCTACTGCCTGCTAGGGATCTGCCAGCACTGGCTCTTCAAATGGTATTACCAATATTTCTGTAAACAGCCCCAAAAGGTTTTGTAGACTTAATTCTAGCTCCTGCTAACCCACCTACATTGCATTGCTGTGTGTAGGTTATTTTTTGACAAAATACAAAACTGTGCTACCAATAAACTATTTCACCTCTGAATTCTCCATGCGTTACTAGACGTCACACAACACCAACAATTCAACCAGACACTAACAAGACATTTCTAGTGCTGCTTTTTTCACCATCCATACACCAAGTATATGTTTTATTTATTTACTTAAAGAAATAGGAAATAAAAAATATAATAATTAAACAATGGTCCAATACGGCTCCATATATTGTACTCTGCTAAAGTATTCTTTACGCTCCTTATACTTGTAAGTAAAAGAAAACTGACAGCTCCCACAGTAATACAGACTGATAAACAAAATTGACCTTTTTGTATTACAATACACACTGACTGTCCATGAGTCCAACACAACTTTTTTTATGCAAAAAAACTCTCCAAATTAGAGTGAGACCAATACAGGCTGCTACACAAATAATGAAAATTGACAGCTGGCAAGCAAAGTAATGCCTGTTGCCTCTCAACCCTTTTAAATACAACATCATGCATAGGATCATCTTGATTAAAATATTTTAGAGAGATAAAGCCACTGCATCATTTTGGCACATCCAGCTAGTAACCAAATAAAAAGGCCAAAGAAAACAAGTTCCTGTGTAGCTACCCAAGGAAGCTAGAATGGAAAAAATAAATAAATAAGGGCAAGACAGATGGCTTAATACAAACTACCACAAAATATTACAGTTTTAACAATCCAAAAAAAAAAAATATATATATATATATATATATATATATATATATATACATTTTAAGAAGTAGTACAGCTATCACATGTCCATGATTTAACTGTGAACAACTAAAAAATGTCAGTTACTGCTTCCATTTCTTTTACATTTACTATCCATAAACCAATTTTGGCAATTACAGAAAAACTATAATTCAAGAAATTATTTTAAACAACACAATACCATCACCAAATAATTCAATTTACAAGCAACCCTGATCACTTTGATGCAATTTGCTTAACTGTCTATGTCCAAGATTTCTGAGGCTCACCAAACCAAGAGCATGATTGTGCAGACTCCTCCCAAACCCTCCAATACCCCAAGAGCCATCACTGCTTTGCTCACACAAGCAAATCTTAAATGTTATATACTGTATTGCCATCATGCAGTCATTACCTTCACAGCTAATTCAGTAATAGAAGAGCGTCGGTCACTCGGGTACCAGTAGCCATTTGTAGTACCTCAGTTCACTTCTGGATCTGGAGTTACAGGGAAATAATAAAACAAATAAATACCACTAACTAAGTTGGCTGGATTCATAGCCCCAGATTTTAAATTTGCCCTGCAACGATCTTAGCTTACATTAGTTTCATTGTTTAGATATAAGAAGAGTAGTGCAGTTGCCTTGTGCAGATTATGCTTTGCTTTATTTTAAAATTTAAAAGAGGAAAAACACTAAAATAAGAATTATTCATCCAAGCGGCCCAAGATCAACTGGTGCCCTAGGCAAAAGGGCTCCATGGTGCCCCCTACCACACCACCCAGTGCCCCAATCCTAGTATACCTACATCAGATAAATACTGGAAAAGCGCCCCTGCTAGAACGGCGCCATAGGCGGCCGCCTAGTTGGCCTATGCCTAAGGCCGGCTATGCGGGAGAGTCTGATCTGTGGAAGAAGTTAATTAACGTGATTGCATAATATTCATGGTGGCAGTAATGGAAACTAATTAAAACTGTTTTTCATGTTAAATAAAAGCATACACATTTTTTTTTTCTGGTAAATAAATTAGGATTAAATAAAATCAGTTATGCCAGATATTAGAGTTTCACACATCTTGTTACAAGTTGATGCAAAACCCAATGTTTTATTAACAGTTTTATATGAGTTGGACTGTTATCTAAAAATTGCCCAAGATTTTGGACCTTTTCTCATGGAAGTATTCTTAGCTTTGTCAAAAATTGTGCAGCATAGAAGTTGAGACGTTAGATGTACTAAATGCAAATTAGTAGGTCTGGACCATTAACTTGTTAATAACAATGCTTCAGACTTAATTTTCACAAGAATGAATACACTCGCAAATCATTGCTGCTCTGGGTTGACCAACAAGCGTTGCTATGGCAACATTACACAAAAACAGGACAGTGGTTTTGTGAGTACAGCTGATCACTGCTGCTTTGAAATACCACAGAAAAAACGTTTGGCCGTAATACTAACTCACAAACAAAAAGTAGTAAACTTTCAAGTGCATGGCTATTTCAGCATGGACTGTACATCAACAAAACAGACTCTTCCAGCAACTGGAAAGGAGAGAGTAGCTCCCCCAGTTGTGCAACATCCGGTTTTTATGGTTTGTTAAAGACAGGTTGAAATGCTCTGTTGCACTTATAATTAAATGGGGTGTTTTCAGGGAGAAAGGACTTTAGGAGGGGTCCTTGGGCATTTCTTCAACAGTGGAAAAAAACAAAATAAAGGGCATTCTAACCAAGCCATTGCAGCGCCTTTACAATGAAAACAGCACCGCAAAAATATTAGAAACTGGAAGACGGCTCAGAGTAGCAGAGCTGCAGGTACGGGGATGAGAGAAACTGTGAAAATGTGGATTTAAAGTAGCAGGGGAGATAATTTAGAGTGGCAGTATCAAAGATAGGGAAGAAACACATGTTAGAAATGAAGAAACATGTCCAGAAGCACGTAGTAGTCCTTTAAGGACAGATCAGTTATGCAGGTAAGACACCTTTCAGGTATTGTAGCAGCTTCAAATGCACAACTTGTGAAGCCTGATGAATAACAATGACTCTGGCTTTCAGTACAGGAAGGGGCAAGCTGAGCTAACAGGTATCACGCTGAGGAGATGAATTCATTATGCAGACATTATGACTCCTCTGTGAATGACTTCAATTGACTGTTCAGCAAAAGAAGATGAAAAAGGAGGTGTGAGTCATATGCATGGGGACTATAAGTCAGAGACAATGGCTTATCGTATTCACAGGAATCTTAACAATAGCATCAGATGAGGTAGGAGAAGTATCACAGAGGAAACCAGTTTTTAAAGTGAAGATATACAGTAATATTCACACAGTGCTTGTGTCACCAAACAGTTACATCTAAGCATGGACTAGACACCAGAAAATAGCTCAAAACAAATATACACCCATATCTGTGCAATCTCTATTCCACTGGCAAAGAAAACAGGCATGTTCAGCACAGCGGGATGTGAGGCCATATCAACATCTTGTTACACGAGGAGATCTTGCATTTTAACATAATGGAATTAATAGAGATAACATGTGATATCAGTACCATGTTGTACTATCTGACTAACAATTACTGGTTTCTTTGCATGTGTACCATATAGACTGCTTATGCAAATCACATCAAAAAAAGCACGTCACCAAATGCAACTGTGAAATATACTAAAGTACAGTCATCAAAATACTCCTCTCCCTGCATCAGACCACATAATGGCATCATTCTGGCTTCCAGATACTGTTTAAAAAACAATGTAATCTGTCAGGTATGCACACTTAATGAGAAAGTCATCTTCCAGAAGATGAATATACAGACAGACATACATGACTTATCAGGAACATGTTAAAAGAAGTCAAGCCACTGCTGTGTATTTGGGCATACTGGTCACTTGTAATGCATAATTAACAAGGTAAGCAATACTGGGAACCCCTTTCTTCTGCAATATCACTGTAGGACCATCAGTTCATGTGGAACAACCTTACAACAGGATCTGTAATCACTACTGTCAATTGTCCAAGTACTGTTAGGGATAAATGATACAACCCTAGGTCATGTGTCTAGTATTCACAGCACCCCTAGGTCATGTGTCTAGTATTCACAGCACCCCTAGGTCATGTGTCTAGTATTCACAGCACCCCTAGGTCATGTGTCTAGTATTCACAGCACCCCTAGGTCATGTGTCTAGTATTCACAGCACATTTTCAACATATTCTCCGCTCACTATATATTTTCAAGAAATTGCCTCCTTTTATGATTTTACCATGTTTCCTTGTTTTTTGTGGAAACAAAGATAAGAATGTGTTAAATAGGAATGGTACTGCTTTCACTTTCATCCACTACCAAAAACTAAGATGATAAAATTTGAATGCACTCCACAAAGCATACAATGAATATTTCATATATATGTATTATTTCCTAGCAAACATCTGCCTTGTCCTCCTGAACAGCTGATTTGATCTTTACCTTTTCCCCAGCATCCTGAGGCAGTTAGCTTCAATGGTGCCTGGCTTTCTGACACCATAGAAGACGTTATTTTTACCATTTTCGTGAAGAACTTTGTTTCACAAAAGTAGGTGCCTCTTCCTACTACATTTTCCCTAGCACTTTATGATGCAATCATTAATCTTGCTCTCACCTATATTATAACAGGCTCTAAGTCTACCTCAGAAGTAAAAAATACAAAAAACAGTGTGTACAATAGATAATGCATATTTGTTCTCATGCCTCAATATAGTATGTTGGGTGATTGTTTATAGCTCTGTAAGCAATACTGTAGGTTTTTTTTCTCATTCTCTCACTGTATTAAATTGTATCTATGTATGCTTGGAGCTTTTCTCCCCAGGTCTCCACTTAAAAGGGGTCTTGTGCCCAGATGGACACTACCTGATAATCAAATGTAAATAAATAAATAAAAGCTTATCGAAGCCCACCCTAATAATTCCTTACATTTCTTCACCTTTTCTATTTACACTCTTATCAGATACTTATTTTTAATTTTCTAAGCAAGTGGATGAAATTACAGCCACAACATCAAACACATCTGTTCTTTGCCACCAGTTCCATAGTGAAAACCAATCTGTGATGTAATATTTTCTTACACTACATCTCTGACAGATGAAAATGGGTTAGTAATCAAGAAACCTCATTATTATGTACTAATATCCATCACATAGGCACCAATGGCACACATGCAAATAGCCACAAAAGCAAAGCCACAATTATGACCGCAACACCTGCAGTGGCTATGTTACCCCACCATAACTGTAAATCCCCACAGTCAAGGTTTTTCTTAAACTTATTTGACACTACACTCCTTTGGACAATGTGTTCACAGTTCATGCACTGTCATCAGTATCAGTATGATTACAATTACCCGGTGGATTATAAAACACTATTTCTCTAACCATTTCCTTGATGGCAAGGACCAAGTACAGAGTATGACACCAGTTTACTTCACCTCTGTTGGGCTCCACATGCCTACATACAATGGGGTTCACAACTTTCTCGAAACTGTCTGTAATTAACTCCACATTGGAAAACGTTCTCTGCCAATGTGTGCTTCAAAACAGCACATCACAAGTTAAAGCCATCAAGCCACAGTCCTCCATTACCAGTTATCAGAATTAGAACTCTTTGAATTCAGATTCTGTGGTTCATTCAGTTTTGATGACCTGGCTGTCTCACTAGCTTGTGGCCTATTTTTAGTGAAGGCCTGGCTGGCTGTAAATGGGACTGTTTAATACTTGGGCATCACCTGCAAACATCTGCTATTCAGCAAGAGATCCAAATAAATAGTTTAAAATAAAAACATACAAAAAAAATATTGGGGCTTTAAAAGAATTAGAAGATTTTAGGAGGTTCAGACCCCTGCCTACACTCAATCAGCATAGTGAGAATCTCTTGTCTAACAAGAAATTGCAGAACATACCCTTAACACTTTGGACATAATCAGCTGTAGTTCCCTCTTAACATCCAAAATGAACATCTGAAGAGCCTCCGAGGACATGCAGGAAATCGGGTCCATCACACCCTCCAAAGTGATCATGGCAGAGGAATACAACTGGAGAACCAGAAGTTCCTCTGGGCTTTCACTGCCTCAAGACAGACATCCACTGGAGGCAGTACAGAAGAAGAATCCAGCTGAATTTCCTTGGCCTTTTCATTGATGGCTGACGCTCGGGCCAGGACAATTCTGACATTGTACCCAGAGCCAACCGTTTAGGACACTGGATCTCTAAGTAAATAGCCAAAGAGGAGAGACGACTATGCAAAGTTTTAGGGACAAACTCTTGACAAGTAGGACAAGATATATGATGTCAAAACGCACCTACGCAAAACAAACACTGCTTGTGATGCCCTTATGGGGAGTCTGTCTCCCACACTGGCAATTCCCCTTTCGGGATGACATGTGACCCAACAACCAAAGAAAAATCAAGATAAGAAGAAAAACCCCAATGGGAGCAAACAGAATGACAGTATGCAAGCCACAGTGCAATCCATGATTGCCAAGTCACATCAAGATGATGCCATAGCTTTTTGTACAGCACAATGGTAAATGTAAGCAGCATCTACTACTAACAGCTTAGCATTTTGATATTGTAGTTTAATAAGTGCTGCTCCATTAAAATGGCAGACTTGTGACACACTGTTGGCAAATGGATGTCATCACGTATGAGACCAAAAAAAAATGCCAGAGGTCCTTCAGCAAGCAGCGCATTACTTGTGTGTAAATTTTGAAAGTTTGCTAGGCCAATCCAGCTTTAGATTTCATTAGGGCAAGCATTATCATTCTGAACGTAATTTATAAGCAATCAATAATGACCAACAGGGTGTGTGTGTTACTGTGTAAGTAACACCCACCCAAGGGTGTTATGAGGCCCAATGCTGCAGGTGGAGGACCTCTACACCCTTGAAATAGTCATAATTTACACAGTAACACACACCCTGGAGTGCATTATTGTGCATAGAAAATGGGCCGTACGTAAAATTTTCCTTTATTTTTTTATTACAGTATATATATATATATATATATATATATATAAATATATATAGTTTACAGTCAATATGTTGAATGTGGCTTGTGCGCAATTCAGTTGTGCAGAAGTTGGAATGCAGAAAACCGTTTGGAAGACGGTTGCAATGTCGACTCCAGAAGTCCGAAGACCAGGACAGTGGGGATCAGGAGAATTACCCTTTTCTGCACTGTAGTGTGATCTCAAAGTTGGAATATATAAATGGTAGGGGATGTGAGGGGTTCAAGGGGGCTTGTCCCCCTGCAAAAAATGACTGTCAGTGCATTAAAGTTCAGACACCAGAGTGCATGAGTCGAATTTAACTTTGAATGCTTTGGTGTTTGATCTTTGATGCTGTTAAGTATTGTGAACATCAAACATGTAAACTGCATTTTTGATAGGTTTACATTGTGATGTTTGATGTTTCAGTAGTAAGCCAATACTGCCTACTGCCCATACTGCCTTTTTTAGGAAAAGTCATGAGGTCGATTTTACCAACATAAAAATCTCAACAAAATGCAAATTAAAGGTCATGCTGCTAAACACTTGGAGTCTAAACATGAAACTGCACTCATTGCAAGCATTCTTAACCCTGGAAAATATTGACATTTGTGCAGTCACAGAAACCTGGTTCAAAGCTGTTTCATACATTCAGACCCCAAAATGTGGGCAGCAAAGCCAAAGGAGGTGGAGTTTCAATATATATATTAAAGTCACACACACCTCCAGGCTAGTCAAACAGTATAATGCATAAGAGACACTCTAGGTGCAGTTAACCATTGACAAGGCCCCTATTCAAATTATAGCTAGCTACAGGCCCCCAAATTTGACTCAAGATGCCCACTCCACCTATCTGGACCTCTTCAAATCTATCAAGATTCAACCCTTTACCCTGATCCTGGGTGACTTTAATTACCCTACCATAGACTGGAAAAACTACTCATGCCAGAACACAAATGCCCAGAGATTCCTCGATTTTATCAATGCAAATGCCTAGGAACAGCTTTTGATAACCCCACAAGAGAAGATAATATCTTGGACTTGGTATTAACCAACACGAGTAACCACTGCAGCACCCCTATGGTATCATCCTCCCTGGTAACATCCGACCATAAAACATTCACTTTCAAAGTCACCATGTCCCCTGACTCCCCTCTAGCTAGGGTCAAACAAAAAAACTTCTCCAAAGCTGATTACAACCTCCTGAGGGATGGTATAAACAGCTTCACAGCCTCCTCCCCCACTGTAGGAATTGGGACCAATGTCCAAATCTACACCAATGTTCTATACAAACATTTATGTAGATGCATGGAATCAGCAATACCTGACAGGACAAAATCATCCTTTGCAAGGAAGAGTAGACTTGTCTGGTGGACATCTGCAATAAATAAACCATATAACAAAAGAAAAAAAAATGCTGTCCAGGACCAAGAAGGAACAGGTGCCCAATTGGAAGCAATCTCTCCTTAGCCTGAACAAGCAAATAAGAGCATTAGAGAAATCCTCTTAAGCCAACTTTGAGTCCAAATTGGCCACATCTACTAGAGATAATCATAAGGCCTTCTTCACATATGTCCATAACCTCAAAGGATGCACCCAAATATGTTCAGAACTGGTGGTCAAGGATACTACATATACAAATACTGTAGATATGGCTAATCTACTGGCTGACAGATTCAGCAAAAACTTCTCCCCTCTGTCCCCATCAGTAAATCAGGACATCTCCAGTACCTGCCCCCCCTTTTCTGAAGTGAACAGGTCATCACTGCTCTCTCAAAGGCAAAAAATACAGACTCCATGGGACCTGATAACATCCCAACCTGTATCCTACATGAACTCAGGCAGAACTTGCAGCACCATTAGGCACCCTATTCAACCAAAGCCTGAGTACCAGCTTTGTCCCAGCCAAGTGGAGGACAGCCACTGTCATCCCTTTACACAAAGGTGGAGCGTCCACCGATCCAGGAAATTATAGACCCATCAGCGTGACTAGCCTGATCTGCAAGGCCATGGAATGGATTATCATGGACCTCATTATCAGGGACATTGGCAACTTCCAAACACTCGACCCCCACACAGTTTGGCTTTCTCAAGGGGAGGTCATGTCTGTTAAATCTGGTTGACTTCTTTGAGACAGTCACCAAAGCCATGGATGAGGGGAAGATGGTGCATACCACCTACCTTGACCTGGCCAAAGCCTTCGACACTATTCTCCACTCAGGAATACTAGATAAACTCTCTCAACTAGGCATCACACCATATGTTATCAGATGGAGAGCAAACTGGCTCACTGATAGAACCCACCTAGTCAAAATAGGTGAAGCCACCTCAAGCAGTAGACCTGTAACAAGCAGAGTACCCCAGGGATCAGTCTTGGGGCCTCTGTTATTTGGGATATACTTCTCTGAGGTACAGGCTAAAACCAGTGGGCTATGGCTGACCAAGTTTGCAGATGACTACAAGTTGGGTGCAGTCATCAATTCCCCAAGTGATGTGGACATCCTTCAACAGGGTCTCACCCAAACAAATGACCGGTGCCAGAAACATGGCCTCAAGCTGAATGCCAAAAAATGCATCATCATCCCCTTTGGGGAGAGTGAAGTCCCCACATATTATCACATTAATAACAATGTCCTAAGTACACAATCAGTAGTGAGGGATTTGGGCACCCAGGTTGATAGCAACCTGACTTTTGACCACCATGTTGCTTCCATTGTACGGAAAGCTTTCTACACATCCCACCTCATAAGTAAGGGGATCTCATCCAGGGACAAAGAGGTCATAAGATTCCTGTATTCTTCCCCTATAAGGCCAATTATTGAGTACAAAACCCCCTTCAGCATGTACCTTGTAAAGCACATGTAGCAGCTGGAGAGACCACAGAGGTTCCTCACCAGGAGAATCCAGGGACTCAAACACCTACCCTACACAGACAGGCTAAAAGCCTTGTCCCTCTACTCAGTTTCATACAGACTCCTCAGAGATGACCTCTGTCTGGCATACAGAGCAATCTCAGTCCCCTCCTTGATGGGACTGCTGCATATCCACAAGTCAAGCTCCACTCGAGCAACCTGTACGTGCAACCTCAACCTGGTCTGTGATATCAATAGGACTTGTTGGCAGGACAGATTTGTGTCCCAGCGACTCCCCCATCTGTGGAATAGACTCCCTCTTTATGCCCTTATCCTTTTTAAGCGCAACCTGGATAACTGGATGGGAAACAGAAAATACACGCCTGGGATTCCACCTGTATCCCTGCTGGTTGAACAGCAACAGTAATTCCCCAGCACAAAGGGAGGCCACCAACTGACCCTGGGAAATACAGACCCATAAGTCTAACCAGCCTCATCTGCAAGGCCATGGAATTATCACGGACCTTATCAACAAGGACATAGGTGACCTCCAACCACTGAACCCAACCCAGTTTGGCTTTGTTAGTGGTAGATCATGCTTATTAAAACTGGCAGCCTTCTTTGAGAATGTCATCAAAGCCATGGACGAAGGTAAGACAGTGCACACAGCCTATCTCAACCTTGCTAAGGATTTTGGTGCACTTTCCCACTATAGCATCTTTGAGAAAGTCTCCTAAACAGGAATTAACCTTTATGTTACTAGATGTGTAACCAATTGGCTTACCAAATAAAACACACACTGTCAACATATCTGGCTCCGCCTCCACCAGTAGACCCATCACCAGTGGAGTACCACAGAGGTCTGTCCTGGGCTCCTTACTGTTTGGCATCTGTTTCTCAGATGTCCAGGTCAAAGTAAATGGCCTTTGTCTCACCAAGTTCGCTGATGATGGCAAACTGGGACCAATCCATTGAGTCCCCATGATGTCAACATACTACAAGAAGGGCTAACACAAACAAATGATTGGTGCCAAAGCCATGGTCAAAAACTAAATGCAACAAAATAATACATTATTATTCCCTTTGGCAAAACAGAATTCCTTACAAATTACAATACTGACAGCACCCCCGTTAGTTCCAACCCAGTGGTGCAAGATTTGGGAACACAGGTTGATAGCAATCTGAACTTTGACCACCAAGTTTCCACAGTGGTAAGGAAAGCTTTCTACGTAGTGCACCTCATAAGCAAGGGCATAGCATCCAGGTTAATTGATGTTATAACTCCACTGTTCTGGACCCTCATAACAGCACTAATATGTTATAATGCACCCTTTTGCATGTAGCCCACCAGACACCTGCAGCAGCTGCAGAGACTTTGGAGGTTTCTCACCAAGAAATAGAGGGACTCCAAACCATGACCTACGTGGACAGGCTGAAAGCACTGTCACTTTACTCTGTAATCTTATAAGCTGCTGAGAGGTGACCTGTGCCTGGCCTATAGCTTGTGACATTAACAGATCATGCTGGAGAGACAGATATGTCTCTCAGAAACTGCTGCTTCTCTGGAATAGACTCTCTATTCACGTAAAACAGAGCTCCTCACTGACCCTTTTCAAATGCAACCTAGATAAATGGATCGGCGACAACAAATTTGCCCCTGGGGTGGCACCCATGCCCCTCATGGACAGGGGTAGCTGGTGTTTATCACAGACCTCCTCTGTTCATAAACTTGTTCTGCAAACTACCCAAAAAAGAACAAATGATGATACTTGATATTAACGTGGTTAGGCTCATAAAGGCTGTAGGGCCACTGGCCTTGTAACCCCATATGAACCTATGACATAGAACTGCTTGGAACACCTCCAGAACTCTGCTAGAGATTCACACAAAGTCAAAGCTAGAGAGTCAGATTAGAAGTCAAACTTATTATGACTTTATGGTGTATTCTCCTAATTTCTAATTCTTCAGTACTGTTTTATCTTCCCCACTACAGCCTGAAATAACATTATTATTACTTATTCTTTTCAGGGCAGTATTTTGAAGTTGATTTAGTTCATTTAATATTTCTGCACAATCTGACTACTAAGGTTAGCTCAGAATCCTGAGGAAGCTTGTGACAAGAATCCGCCAACAGGCTCTGTTACATGTTAAGGGAGGTTGTTGTTTTGTTGTTCTGGCAATTTTGAAGCATTTTAGATAGTGAATAGATCTTAATATTACTAAACAAAAAGATTGAAAATGAAAATAACGCTAAAGAGCCCCGTACAAGCAGATTCCATAAAACTATGATAGAAAGGACCACAATCAAGTGTGATCTCTATAGACGTGAACTAATATCTTAATTACATCAAAAATTATGAAGAATTTTTTCAAAAGCTGAAAAAATATATAATCAAGATAAATTAACATGAAACCGACACCTGATTACAGAGCCAAACTGCAAGTGATTTGTTAAAAACTACATAGTGATGTTTGTCGACCACAAAAAAATATCTGTAAACCATTTTGTAAAATTCAGTTGGGCAGCCTTGTATGTAAAATTGATTGACAGATTTTGAGGTAACAGAGGATTTATCAATAACAAAGTTTAGCAACAAATAAGATTTCCAAGGGCTGGACACTTGGGCTTACCAAGCTCTACTTGCGAATAACTGGGCTGTTCCACAGTGTCCTACGCTCACTCAGTATCAGTAGGCATAGTGGCAACATAATTATAGAAAGTTTAGATGTAAGAGCTGTATCTGATCAAGTTTACAAGGACAAAAGTGCTTATCCCAATGTAAAAGGAGTGATCTATAGCCAGTCTGTATCTTGAAGAAGAAGGATGTGAAACTGGATTTATTTTGATTTTAGAAATAAAACAAAATAATTTAGTTAAAGAGATTGCTCTCTTGGCAATCCTGTGTTGGAATTTCAGTTGATCCTTGACATAAAGTGCATTTGTACACCACATGACCCCATCTTTCTCTCCGTTAACTTGATTCTCTAACCCAGTTTATGCTTACAACCAGGTGTTACTGTGGTCCTTAGGACCTGTGTGCACAATGATTACTATGAGCCTCTACACTCCACATCCTATGTAGTGAATGTGGTGATGTCTGATACATACTGCGACATGGCAATACAGTGCTAAGCACAGATTGCTATTAACACTGCATACATTGTGTTGGTTCTTTGGGACATTGCACTATCATTGTGTGCTTGTCATGGCCCACAATTCTGGTTCATCTGAACTGATGTTTATTGTGCCTGTTCAAGTCTGGAAACAGGGGCATTGTCCAGCATGTGCTTACCATCTGGGAACAGGGGCATTCTCCAGCATGTGCTTACCATCTGGGAACAGGGGCATTGTCCAGCTTGTGATTACGATCTGGGAACAGGGGCATTGTTCAGCATGTGCTTACCATCTGGGAACAGGGGCATTGTCCAGCATGTGCTTACGATCTGGGAACAGGGGCATTGTCCAGCATGTACGTACCATCTGGGAATAGGGGCATTGTTCAGCATGTACTTACCATCTAGGAACATGGGCATTGTCCAGAATCTGCTTATCATCTGGGAACAGGGGCATTGTCCAGCATATGCTTACCATCTGGGAACAGGGGCATTGTTCAGCATGTACTTACCATCTAGGAACATGGGCATTGTCCAGAATCTGCTTACCATCTGGGAATAGGGGCTTTGTCCAGCATGTGCTTCCTACTGTTCTGGCTCTCAGTCATCCATAGATGATGTTGCTACTGCTTCTGTGCCAGTGGGGTGTGGTCCTGATTTTGTCATAGCCATACTGTGGGGATGTCCCATTTGTTTCCATAGTATTATATTATGTAGCACTGCAATGGATATAACCAGCTTGCAAGCTTTGGCAGGAAAGAGCTGCAGTGCCCACCAGACACATTTAGGCAGCTGGAGTGTGGGTTCAGCAGGCTGGATATCCATTCAAACATGTTGTGGATCTTCACACATGCCATGTTGTACTGGAGTTTAGCAACATTTTCTAAATCACAAATAGGTGCAACTAACAAGGGCTGAAGGGGTATCTAGCATTACGTATAACATATGACAGACATATCTTTGTGGTAGGGTTAGTATAAATGTACACACTGCATGAGGCTTTACAGATATTTGCTATCCACAATGCCTGCAATTACCAACTAGAAGGCCCTATGCAAAGACACCTTGCTGGAAGCGGCAATATAATTTTCATATGTGCCAGACATGTCAGATGTGGGAAATGCCTTATTTGCTGTGAAGACACATTGGTAGTAATACCCTGCACATTTCACACTACCTAGAAATTCGTGGAATGATAACCTTTCCTGTTCACATAATTCTGTGACTGTGTACCAGGTGGGAGACTTCATTGCCATGTATGTGCAGTCTATGCTGCCCAGTACATCAGGGAGACATGCAGTATCATAAAAGCTAGGTGTAGTTGTATCTCTCTCCTCTAATACCCAGAAAAATGTGCTCATCCACATTATGAAGCATAACATTATGGAACTGGTTACATTTTCTTAAGGCTGATGCCTGTGGTAAAGCTATGTCCCTTGTTGTTTTCTGAAAGGTCCCTGTAGTTAGAAGGGTGATTTCCATATGTGACTTTGTAACCCTAGGGATAGGAATAATATACATTCCTGTAGATTCTACTTACTGGTGTCACCTGTCCACCAGGCTCCTTACAATATCCCAAACAACACAGAAGTGATCAACTACCGACTGGTCATTCCAATTATCCAATTATGGTATATAATCCACTGTCTATAATACTTTCATTGTCACCATTGGCCACGTCAGAATGTCTGTTGGCTGCAGATATTTAAATATCATTAGAGCCACATTTGGGTATGTGCTTCAATTTGCATGCCATTATGCAGTCATTTGCATGCATGGCATACTGCTCTTCTCCACTTGCTGTAATGCAGTGCAACATATTTGCATGTATTGCCACTGCCCAGAATATTGCAACTAACTGTGCAAGTCTAGGCTGCATACTAGTTGCATGCTTAGTGCCTGATATGCAACTTGCCAGTGGATCCGATTAAATGTGACCTCCAGATCAGGCCATGGACTCCCTGGTCACATTTACAAATTATATAAGGATGGCTGTAAATGGGAGTGGGACCTTTTTCACAAGGGCTGTATACATTGATTTTACCAAGACTGCTGACTTTGTATCCAGTATTTCCTTTGTAATCTGTTAATGGACCTAGTTCTTACCGTTCCTGCTGTTTTATGTTTCCCTTTGTATTTTTCAGCTGAAAAGCAATTTCTTAGGCTCATGCTGACCCACAGGCACTCTAGGACCCATGAGTGCATCCAGGGGCCCAGTTCAACCACTCTTCTATTCTCCTTCTTTGTTAACCATGTTACCTGGTCTTAACTTACTATCACACTGGTTTATACAATGACAATTTTATGTGACATTGAATACAAATCAGCTGTTTTTTATTATTTACTTATTTGATATTAGTTTACTGGGAAATCTGACTGGGCCAGAAGGTGCCATTTTTCAGCAGATGCCCTAGGAGAAAAGCTCCACAATCGCAATCTTTCAAAAATCAAATACAGCTATTTTAAATTACAAAATGCCGTGTTACAGTACAAAATGTAAGTGTGAAAAAATGTAATGAGAAAAACATAGAACATACATTTCATAGAGTCTGATGAAAAACAATAACATAAGTTGGAGAAAATATGTGAGGAAAAACTAATTAGTCATATTATTTCTTACACAGATTAGTATGAGATAAATGGGACCTGAGACAATTCTAATAAGATATTTAAAGATATATTAGAGATTACATGATTAGGGACAGTACGGTGAAATTGAATCATGTCTTAGTATGAGAGATGGTGCTCAAATTATGGTTATAGAAGGATGGAGAGAAAAGGAGTTTATAAGAAGAGTGCAGGGTAGGGTGTTCTTAGGTAGCTTATGACAGTAAGGAGGAAAGAAAAAGAGAGGAAAGGTGTGGAGAGATGAAGTGGATAAGGCAAGGTAGTGGGAAAAACAAAAGAAAAGAGTGGAGTGGTTGGACAGGGTTGTGAAGTGTGATTTAGGTTGAAGGGGGTGAGTGAAGTATAGTGAGTAGGTTCAACCAGGATTGGCACAGGAGCAGGTCCAAGAGTTTGTATAGTTTTCTTTTAGGGAGCATTTAAAGGTGCATAGGTTAGAAATAATTCTGGTGGTTAGAAGAAAGGAGTTCCATTTTTTTGCTACTGAGTATGAGTATAGCCTTTGTTCAAGGGATTTATTCAGTTTATTTATGGTGAGAATTTGTTTGTATTCTAATCTTAGAGTTCTTTTGGAGAAATATATGTTGATTAAAGTGGTAACAGCTGGGCACATTAACGGTTTGTGTATGATTTTATGTATGGTTATAAGCTGAATGTAGGACAGGTGGAGGGGGAGTTCCAGCCATCTAAAGGTATGCAGAGTTTTACAGTGATGTGTAAAGGAGGAGGAATTAGTAGCAAACTTGGCGGTTTTGGTGTTGCAACTTTCAAGTTTGTTTTTTATGGGGGATTGTAAATTTGTTAGATTTGGTGCTCCACAGAGTAGGAAGGGCAGAATAATTTTTGTGGTTGTGCTTAGAAATGTTTGTTTCTGTACAGCTTGCCTAGTTTTTGATGTGTTTTCTTGATATTACTTTGGATGTGGAGGTCAAATTTAAGATTATCATCTACTATGACTCTTAATAGTTTGTGTGGTGGACTAATTCAATTTTAGTGCCATTTGCCAAAAAGATTTTGAAATATGCTTTGTTAGGGGTGTAAATTTTTGGTGTAAAGAGGAGGAGTTTGTTTTTGGGTGGTTGAGTAGGAGTTGTGCTCTTCCAAGCCAGGTTTCAATGGCGATGACAGCTTGTTGAGTGATTTCTTTGAGGTAAGTTAAGGTGTTTGAAGAGCAGATAACGGTAGAGTCATCTGCATATTGTATAAAGGTGCCTTAACAAGAAGATGAATGTAGGCTATTGATAAAAATATCAAATAGAAGAGGGACAATGATGTATCCTTGTGGGACTCCCTGTGGAAGGGGGAAGGTATGCAGAGATGGATCCTTGCCATTTTACAACTTGTTCCCTGTTGGCAAGGTAGCTAGAGAATATATGGAGATGATAAACCCAGGGAGGAAAGTTGATTGTGGAGTTTACTGTGAGAGACCATGTCAAAGGCTTTTGATAGATCTAGATATACTGTGGATACAAGTTTACTAGAGTTGCAAGCTTTAATTACAGTGTCAGTAAATGATAGTAATGCAGTGGAGGTGCTGTGGTCTGGCCAAAATCCATGTTACATATTGATGATTAGCTTATTTTGTAAGAGATAGTGGAACAATTGTTGATGTATATATCTTTCAAGGATTTTAGAGAGGGGAGACAGGATGGCTATGGGACAGAAATTTACAATGAAAGTTGAATTACCTCTTTCATGTAAGGGGATAATATATGTTATTTTCCATAAGTTAGGGACATAGGATTCTGTTACTAATCTGTTAATAAGAATGCTGATTGGGTATGCTATTACATCTTCAGCTAGATCTAAGTTTTAAATTCTGGGGGGAAGGTTGTTGGCTGAGGAGGAACAAGGTTTCAGTTCATGCAAAAGTTTTTTTATGAGAGTTATAAAAACTGTTTGAAAGGTAAAGTGGGTGGAGTTGTCTATGTGTATATTGGAGAGGTTGCAGTTAGGTAAGTTTTGTGAAGGAAATATGCTAGTGTCTATTGTAGAGGAAGTTAGTTGTGTGTAAGGGGGTGTGTAAGGTGAAAATGAGGTTAAGCTGGCTATGCATTTTATGAAGTATGTATTGAAATAGGTTGATATTTGAAGAGGGGGAATGTCTGAGTATGGGCTGGGATTCTTTTTTGCACCTGGGTTTATGAGAGAGGATATGGAAGACCAGAATTTTAGGATTGTTTTGATGGCAATGTTGTAGGTGACTTCGTAACTCTGCAAGTACACCAATAAGTGCTTCCACTCAGTGTGGATTGAATAAAATCACAGCTAGAAAAAAGGACTGAAGTAACTGTCTCAAATTTAATAATCAGCGGCTAAAACAACAATGAACAAAGCAAAAAACAGTACACACTCAGTTAAGCGCTTTCACCCAGCGTATCCGGGCTTCGAAGTTACGAAGTTGCCGGTTTGTTTTTTTTCTGTTGTTAATGTTGTAGGTGAGTATAATAAGACTTTTTCTCTATTAACTTGTTTCTTGACTTGGTTTTGTAGTTGTCTGAATAGTTGCTACTTTTTGTCATTTTTTGCCAGTTAATCCATGCTTTCTCATGGTCTTTCATATGGAGTTTGCATTGGTTGGTGAGTCATTGGGTTTGATATGCTATGATTCTAAGGTGTTAAGAATATTTAGAAATGTTGCATTTAAGTATTCAACTGAATCATTTAAAGGGTGCCTTTTCTAGAATGGAATTGTTATTAAAGTGATCATGTTTCCAACACTGCATACACATAACACAGCATAATACCAACCACTTCCATTTACATATTTTTATAGACACTAGGTATAACAGCTTCCATTGTTATACTATGATGTTATTTCTTTGCTGTCTTAGCTTTATAACTGTTTTCATGAGCATCTACCCATACCATTTTCAATGTTTAGAAAAATCTCATTATTAGACAATCAAATTTCCTTCTTCTAATTAAACATACAAATTATCTAGGGTGAAAGTTTAATACATCAATTACCAGTAAATGCCTTTGTGACACCTCTATTCCTCAATATTTCTTAGTTATACTTTATATACCCACCTCCTTTCCTACTAATAAAAAACTTGTCCAGAATATTCTCCTGTGTTTCTCATGCTTTTAACTGTTTATATCCCTCCCTCTCTGCAAATATATTATTCTCTAACCTCTCTCCAAAAAGCATCAGTCAGCAAACAAGCAGTTATGCCAGTTATATTGCCCCAAGACAACCCAGTGCTGAAAGCTCCACCAATCCTGCACAGCTCTCATCCTTTCATACATAACCAACCTCTACCCACATAATCACTGTACCTACTACACTTTTTAAAGTGTCTTGCTTAAATCTCCAGTGGACAACATCACAATGAATAGCAGGCAGTCATATACTTCAGAACTTTGTCCACACATGCAGAATATTCTTCATCAGTCCATATCACACCACTTCTTTGACCTTAACTTTGCCTTGTCTACCCACAACAAAACCAAAGGGAGATAAACAGACTAATTATCATTTTTAATAGTTATTTTTAAAACATATCCAGTATGACTCAGCTCCCCCATAAAAATCACTATGGACATCAATATTACCTTAATGTCTGAGTTTCCGCTCATTCATTTAAATGCTTACCTAAAATCCTCTAGTACTTAATGTAGACAAAGTCTGTGCCATGCTTTTTGGCCTCTATCCTTGATGTCTAATAGCCGATCATCATCTCATTTCTATGCAGATGGTTCTCCACTTGCCTATATTCAAACTATCAAGTACTTTGGTCTTACCTTTAAACTTCCTACCACCAGTAACACCCATATCCTCTAGACTTGTGAACCTTCTCTGTCATAATCATTGTCTTACTAAAATGCTCTTGCCATGTTGTTAGTATTACACAGAGCATTCTTCTGCCTTTAGTTACAACTGTACTGTCATTTCAGGGATGAATAATATTCACCCTTACGTATATGAAATTTCCTATGAAGGGAGTTATGTGCTATCCCAGCTCCTTCTATCTCACTAAGCCCTGTACATACCTCAGAACTGTTCCAATTTGCCAGCCTTTATACTTTGTTCAGCCGTCTTTTCTAATGATAACACCATTTTAATCTAGGCCACCCTGTTATACTAATTCTCTTAAATTCTACCTCTCTGTCTTTCTCCTTTGCTGTCCAGACTAGCACTAGAACTAAACTCGTTCCTAACATGAACACCAAAGGATGCAGCTCCATCTCTCTCTCTCACTCTCTCTCCTCCAGCAGTCACTTGAATTCTATCTGCTAGTGAGCCCCAGAATTGAGTTGATTCTTATGGAACACCTCCTGTTCTGCTCTTTCCTGTTCAGTCAACTTCCGCTTCTTATTCTCTACCTTCACTATCATTAACGCTGCACTGCACATTTTCTGTTAAATTAACTTATATGTCTTTGTTTTGTCCTTTCATAACATATGTCATAAGTCTTCCTTTGTTCTTCACATTTATCCCTGACATGTGCATGCATCTGATCAATTCCCTGGTTTCAGCTGTTACTTTTTCTGTTTTTCCTCCTTATTCCATCTTTATTGCCCACATTTTCTCATTCATCTGCCGGCAGATACATTTTTCATGCACTGTTGGTAGATTTATTTACCATGTTTTATCAAATACTTTACTCACTCTTTTCTTAGGTTTCTGTTACAGGTACATAGATTTATGTCTACACTTTTAAACACCTTGCACATTTTCTGTGTGCATGGCAGTCTGATATCTAGTTTTGTAGTACAGCAGTCTTTCATTAGTAATTTTCAAGGGTGTCACTTTTTATCACAACTAAAGTTATGTACCTGGCATTACGGCTGCATTCTCCAAAGTGTTTGCACTATAAAATTACAATTAATGCTGCGGTAACTATTTTCACTGCTACATTTTGCTGTTGCATTACTTATTTGTAGTATATCAAATAGATTAGCAAAACAAATCACTGCATACATTCATTGCTGGCCTTCTTGTCCTAACACTAATTTTTCTTGTTATAACCAATGTTTTTATTTTATTCTTATAGGTTCATAGGTTTATACTAGGCTATCTGCCCTAAGGCATTTATAAGCCTAGCCCAAATTATTGTGGCTTACGCCACCCCTTATATGAAAAAATACTGTGCCCATTAGTTTGTTGTGCCTCTGTCCAGCAGTGACCCAGAGATGATTCCCGGGGTAAACCTACGATCTCCCATCCACAGGTCTAGATTTCTCTTGAACAGAGTCAGCGAGGTGCTCTGCCTCACATGGACCGGGATTTTATTCCACAGCATAGGGAGTCTCTGAGTGATAAATCTATCCCTCCAGCACGTCCTATTTATATCCGTGCTAAGGTTTAAGTCGCTTGCTCTAGTGGTTTTGGTGGATTTGGATTTTTGAGGTGGAGCATGTCCATTAATTCCGGGTTGGACATGGCCTTGTATGTCAGGCACATGTCACCTCTGAGCAGACGGTATGCGACTGAATAGAGCTGGAGTTTCTTCAATCTGGCAGCATATGACAGATTTTGGAGTCCCTTTATCCTTTTGGTGAGGAACTTTTGGGGTCTCTCCAATTGCTGCAGATGTCGGGTGAGATACATCCCGAATGGGGCATTGTACTCGATCATTGGTCTGATAAGTGAAGAGTACAGGGGAACAATGACCTCACTAGATCTGGATGTGAATCCCTTCATGATCAGGTGGGCAATGTAGAAGGTCTTTCTAACCACTTTAGCAATGTGAGTGTCAAAAGAAAGGCCACTGTCAACCTGGGTCCCCAGGTCCCTGATAACCTCTTCTGTGCTTAGTGGATTGCCACCTATATGGTAGCTTGGGGTTACCTTGTTTTTCCGAAGGGTATGACTATACATTTTTGGCGTTTAACTTCAGGCCATGGCTCTGGCACCAGCTATCTGTTTCCGTGAGTCCCTTCTGAAGGATATCAGTGTCCGATGCACTTTCCACTATGGCGCCCAGTTTGCAGTCATCTGCAAACTTTGTCAGCCAAAGTCCTCCCATGTTGGCCTGTACTTCTGAGAAGTAGATGCCAAACAATAGGGGGCCAAGGACCGAGCCCTGTGGGACACCACTTGTGACTGGCTTGGAGTCTGACACAGCGCCAGCAACTCTAACCCTGTGGGTTCTGTCCTTAAGCCAGTTTGCAACCCATCTTGTGACATATGGGTTTACATTTAAGCTGGTAAGTTTTTCTACAATACCCGAGTGGGGTATTGTGTCGAAAGCCTTTGCAAGGTCAAGGTAGGCTGTATGGACTGCCTTTCCCTCATCAATGGCCTTGGTGACTATTTCGAAGAAGTCGACCAAGTTCAAAAGGCATGATCTTCCCTTCACAGTCTCATTTTTTTATCCCCTGCAGGAGTACAACTTGAAAGAAGTTGCTTTCACACCAATATTCACTCATATTTAAAATTTGTGAAACAGGTATAAGATCACAGCAACCCCAAAAGGCAGTTAACTGGTAGCTTTTTAACAGACAGGATGCTGGTTTACTGAGCTGCATGCCATGTTGTAAAGTTATAACAGTATAACATCTGCCCCCTAGTGGAGGATTGAGAATGTGGCTATCACTCCCTGCAAAAGCTCTAGTCCAGCTTCATTTAATTCCTGTGATCACAAATGAAATTACTTCACAGGACTGTACAGCTCTTTCTGTCAGACTCTACTTTAATTTCCTTTCTCACCACATAAGCCTTTGCTCTTGATCCAGTAACTTTTCTTTAAAAGCTAAGGGAAAACTATTTTTTTTCACTTGCCATGGCTTAGAAGACTCACTGTTGGTTAATATAATGACAATTATCTGCTGTTGCCGTAACATTGTTCACCTGGAGTTAACAGACTAGCTGTTGCTGGTTTGGGGATACATATAGCACATGCCTCTATTTTGCTACATTCTGCTAATCTATCTCTGTTTCATACCAATGTACTAGCATAAAAAAACAGCAGGTGCCGCTGCCTTTTTTATATACTCTTTTCAGTGCCTTTCTTCATTTTGTAAGTCAGACTGAGTTCCATTAAAGAATTCATTCATGCTTCAGTATGCAAAGCAAAGCTGTTTAGTACATCATTTCTGCTTCTGCATGCTCCTTCCTATCATTACCAGAGAGGGAGGGAGGGAGGCAGGCTCACCTGCAAGTAGGTTATCTCTTTCATCAGCAGTGCTATCAATCATTTTTGCTAGGTGGACAGCAACACCTGCCTCAGAAATAACAGTGTGCTGCACCCATGTCATGGTCACCATTCCTAACCATCAACAAAACGGGTCATTGTAGCTGAAAATAAGCTGTGTCAGCCAAACATAGTTTCCCTCCTAATAAATTAACAAATAAATGTGTCAAAGGAAGAGCGATGTTTGGACGGGTAGTGTAGTACTGACTTCTATCGTCACACATTAATCACAAAGACAAATAACATGCAGTACACCAGGTTTCTAATCTGAGTCTTAACCACATAATCAGCACATGGAGCAGAATCAAATTTAATAACAACTGGATTCAATTTACCAAAATACTACATGTTTGGAACAATTACATGTGAATTATCTTGGAGGCAGCAACAAATCAAATCTAGCAGCTGCAGGCATTTGTGTACCATACTGGCACTATAATTAAAGAAATGAGACATGTATTAGCAGCACTCATGGATCTTTAGCAGACCACAAGCTGCACACACACAAGCATTGTAATGCTTTTATGTGCATCCTAACATTTGTGCTTGTATATGTTTGATTCTATTTTCATGGTAGTGATAATATACAACTATACATTTCATAATTTACTTTTCCTTGCTGAACTCCCATTAGATGCTGGAGTTCAAGTACACTTAGTGTCATTTAAGAAACAAATATATCTGCATATGGTTTAGGGCATTAGGCAGTGCCGTGGGAAAATGGGAACTGCACTCTTTTTCACTAAAATGTATCATTGTATTATAATTTTTGACTAAGCAGGCCCAGAACAAATCTTGTAGATGGCTCCATCCTTCTAAGTCTGGGTCAAAATCCCTTTATGCAGCCAGGGGCTTATGGACTGTGATGTTCCTGAGACCTCTAAGGGTCTAGATGTTCTATGATGCATGTTGACTTATTTTTGAAAGATAATTTCTTTTTAACTGTTCTTTTTTTGCTGCTGATAACCAGAATAGTTCTATATGTGTCCACCAATATTGTGTGTCCACTGATAAAATCAATGATATTATTTTTACACATATCATCTCATATTAAAACTGCCTATGACAAGCCAGAATTATCACAAAATGCACATGCACACAAACTATAAGGTATCCAATGTCTCCTTTAATGAAATAGCAAAAATCCTGATACTTACAGAAGGGATACAACTTGGTAAATCATAGGTCAAAGTATATTAAGACAGGTCATAATCTGTCCTGTTGAAAATGCATCCAAGCTGCAAATGACAACTCATATACTTGAAATCATGAAATCCAGACTTGAAAAGCCAACCTTGTGAAACTAACCCCGATTCCATGTTCATGGCAAATATAGAGAGTATGTTTTGATCTTGTAATGGAAAACAGTGCAGTCTACAACAAGGCCAAGTTAAGTGCGAAGAACCAAGCATCAAAATAACATTCTTCACATGAAAATGCTCTGTTGGTGGGAAGACATGCTGAATACCTCAAGGATGTCAACCACACTAAAAAGCTTGACTGATCATCTTGATGCAGAAGAACCCCCCCCCCCCAAAATAGGAACACTGTCTTCTTCCAAGATATTTGTTCCTGATAAACCATTGGGGTTCAATAAGCCTAACTGTGGTGGCAAAACAGTCTATGTGCTACTATTTAATCATATATTTTCCCTGTTGTTACCTCAAGGTATGGCTCACAAGACCTGAGAAAAACTGGAGACGCATGAACTGGGGCAAACAAACCTATACAGGGGTGAACTCTCACACACACACACACACACACACACACACACACACACACACACACACACACACACACACACACACACACGCGCGCGCACACTCTTGAAATAATTTTCAGGCTAGTATATTATTCTTGTTCTATTAATTTGTGGCATAATGCATAGATACATTTGCTATTATCCTTCCACATTTAGAATGATCACATTTGAAATTCATACAGGACATTCAATGTTTACAATGCAGAAACTTTCAGTCTGATTTTCTCTCCCCTGTCCCCCATGGAGAAGAGCCTCACCATTTGAGAAATACTGCTCTGCCTCTCATCTCTGGAGAAGTAGGTATGCTCTGCTCCACCACATTCCTGAAGAAAATACCAAGCAGAAAGAGATAACATCAATATTTTTAAAACCATAGTATGTTTGTGAGTGTGTGTGTGTGTGTGTGTGTGTGTGTGTGTGTGTGTGTGTGTGTCTGTAAAACTGAAGAACAGTTCACTGATAACACAATACACAGACTTTTTTATGTATTCTTTGCTGACCAGGTTATTCTGACTAGGGTAGTGGCCTCTTTTCAGTGGAGATCCAAGGTTGTATTTATATTAATAGGGGAAATTTGCCCAGGACATCAGGGAACTACCCCTACTCATCTTTGTTGCAATTGGGACCCATTTTGCATGAGCACTTCCTGTTTCCATTCCAGACACAGAAGCAGCCTGGAGAAACAGGGAGGCAGATAGAGAGAGAGAAGGAGATAATGGACTGGTGAGAGAAGTGGAGAAGAAAGCCAATATCAAGCTTAAAAGAAATCTGTTTCATGGAGATGACTCAGTAAATGATGGATGTATAATTACAGCGCTCCATTCGGGAGAGTTGTGAGATGATTTACTTAAAGAAATAGTGGTGCAGAGTGAACCAGAAAATGAAGGAGGCTTTTCTTTGATGAAGATTATGGAGAACATATGAAGGCAGGATGCAGAGACAATCCAGATGAAGAGTGGTGAGATGGAAAAAAAGACATACACAGAGAAAGTAAAATAAGGCAAAAGGGAAGTAGCAGAAAAGAAAAACACAGAAGAAAATGAAAAGCAGAAGTATGTGATAATTATACAAAGTAAAGAAGGCAAAAAAATGGATAGTATGAAGTGTGGGACAATTTGATACTGCCTTTTGGTATAAAAGCACATAAGGTAAGAGCATTTATTCTTATTAACAAAGAAACATGTTTGACATTATATTTGAGACTGTTTTTTCAATGGAAAATATCCTTGGAGAATATGAAAAAAATAAAGATTATAACCCATGGAATCTTTATGTGATAAAAGCATTTAACAGGGAAATAAAAAAAGAATATTAATGTACAATTTTGGACAGAGGTTGAAAAAGAGACTTTGAAAGAACATTTGAAAAGTTTATATAAAGAATTACTGGACATTGCAAAAGTTTATGATAAAAGGGGTTTATTGACTGGCAGACAGAACTGCAATAGTGTGTTAAAAATAGAAAGAGAAAACGTTATACGGGGGGAATAGGGGTGCTATAAAATACTAGGAATAACCCAAAAATGTTTTTTGTGTGTGTGGAAAAGAAGGACATTTGATAAGTACCTGTGATAAAAGAAAATATTATATTTGTGTAGAGATGGGATGTGATGCAAAAAATGTGAATTGAAATGTTATAAATGTAACAGAATTAGACATTTATGAATAGATTGTAAAAATGAAAATACGAGTAAGGAAAAAGAAAGAGAAGAACACAAACAAAGAGAAGACATTTTAGAAGTAGTAGACATAGAAAAAAAAATAGATGAGAAAAATTAATAAAGAGGCAGCTCTGAAATAAATGACGAAGAAAGCATAAATGGAGAGATAGCAAAAGAAAAAAGAATTCTATTGGTAAAAGGATAAAAGACAGGAAAAGAAAATTTAAAGGGACAAGTACAAAAGAAAAAAGAAAGGAAATGGATGAAAAATAATATATACAGCTAATGGCTGGGGATTAGTATAACTGATTAAGGGGTTTGATTCACAGACACAGGGTACAGTGTTTAATTCTCACTTTGGGAAGGAAATTGACTAGGCTCAGAATGGGTTATTAAGAAAGCTAGCCTACTAATTAGCTATGAACTTACGAAACCATGGATTTAATGAAAAGGGAAAATGAAAATTTTAGAGTGCTTTCTGTAAATGTGAATAGTATTAAGAATATAGTAAGAAGAACAGTAATTTTGGAGTGGTGTAATACATGTGATATAGATATAATTATATTAGAAAACAAGATTTTTAACAAATGAAGAAATATTATAAACAGAGAAACTATGGAGAGGAAAGATAATCTGGAATTTGACAAATGAGAGATGTTCTGGAGCAGATGTATTCTGTAGAAATACAGTAAAGATATTAGATATAATTTTAGCAAAAATGGGAAGAGTAACCTTTGTAGATTTAAAATGGAAAGCACAACCCTAGCATTCAATAAACTCCATGCAGGCTTTGCACAAAGCCTACACTGAGTTTACGTGTGCGCAGTGATGCGAGGTGAGCAGCTGTGCTTACTGCATAATCAGGCAGTGCACTTCGTTTAAACATAAATAAGGTTTCATGGCCAGCAACATAGGAAACCATGTTAGGGAACATGGATAGCAATCCTGTTTATATCAGAGCTTTGACAGTATGTTGTTTTGCGTGTAATGCCGCAATGATCACCAGTGCTTAAAAGACAACTCTCAATCTCTTAGTGCACAATATCTGAACAAAGGCCAACATAATGTAGGGGACATATTTGACATATTTTCTCATTAGATATTTGCTAGAATAACCAGGGCTTTGCATTAAAATAAATGTTCTGAAGGATTTGAAGTCTAAAACTGAAATGTATGTAATTATTGAGTCACATCAGTCCTAAATCATCTCAGTGATATGGCAGACAAGCACAACTTTGATAGCCAACACACCAAAAGGTATATAAGGCAAAACTGGACATTGTGTGAAAATCTGGACAGTTGACAGGTATGATAGTTAAGTATATGGTCCAAACACAGTACAGGACAGTAATTTACATTGCAGATTATTGTGAAATCCCATTCCTGGCATTCTGTACTGAGGTTGTGTAAATGATCTGCAAGGGTACATGGACTGCCATGTAAAATAAACACTCAAGGGAAGTGTGTGTATTGAATAGGGACACACATATGAATTGTAGGAATAAACACAGGGAAAGAGGACAGGTGAAACAACCTAATGTACAGCAGATGAGGGCATGTCAATGGAAGACGGTTGTAGAAGCAGCACCAATTGCAAATCAGTGTGGTACTGTAGGGACTGCATAGTGAAAATGTATATTATGTGACTGTCACACAAGGTGACATAACAATGGGGAGGATGTCTGTGTGAGATAAGCATCCTTACATTAATAATGCAGAGGACATCTATTAGGGATGTTACATACTGTTGGGGTAGGCTGCATATTGTGAACTTGATTTGCCTGAATATGAGTGCAATCTCAGCAGAGGTCTCCAGCAAGTGGGACACAGGTAAAGGCACACGAACAACATTAAAAGAAGCAGCATGATCATGGACAATATCAGAATAATACCACCAGTAATCCCATATCTCTGACATAACATGTGATTCAAAGTGATCAGAGATGAATCTGCACAAACACACTTGTACTGCTATTATGATACATCCAAACTCTATAAGGGTAATCACACACACTGTCCTGACACTTTAACATCTTCTGGAGATGTTAGGAAGGACACTGCTATACCTGCATGAGACATTATGATCAATATATGCTAGTTGACTAGTTTGCATGGCATGTATATACATATATATATATATATATATATATATATATATATATATATATATAGCATTATTATTCATACTGTCACAAATGCTACCCATGCCATTAATGCTGTCAAATACCTATGTATGTATTGTGTGCATCACAAGGACAGGTGTCACACATGCATCTGGTGTAACAACTTCATGGGAGTTCTGCACCATCAGACACTAATGTTTAAGCCACAAAAATAATATCTAGGCATGACCAATAAGATGTGTCACAGCTCACTGTGACAAAGGTGGTATGCTTCAGTTACACATCACTGGAAGATGTGTAGGGAGGTACACGAAGAAGGGTGCATTGTACTCAGTTATTGGTGTGATGAAGGCTGTGAACTATGGAGGTATTACGGCCTCTGATATGCATGTCCTTCATATACTCATTAGTTATGTTACATACAAGGGAGTTGTCAGCACTGTGACCACATGCTGGTGGGTGTTCCACTTACCATCTACCCCAGGACACAAGACACATACATAGTGGTCTGATTATAGGGTGTGATGTCCACATTATACTTGGGTTGTGTGTTTGTTTTCCTGACATAACAAATCCCCCCAATGGTTTCTTTTCATTGCAAGTGTTATCATGGCTGTGGCAGCAATCTTTGGTGTGTATTGATACTGTCTATATTATACTAATATCACAGTTGGAGTCAATGATTGCCCACAATCTATAGTCCTTCATGCAGCTGTTTGGACACAGGATGTGTATGTCATCTGTGATATCGATCATTTAAATAATGGGCAGGAAACAGCCTAGCAGACAGCCCTGATGTACAGATCTGATCACTGGACCTGAGATATAGGTCACATCACACGCTACCATACTTAGATACCATGTATGTGATACACTGGCCTACCCACTTATCTGACAGTGTTGCGTGAATACTTCAGTGTCGATTTGTGTCAAACACCTTGGCCTTCTCAAGTTCAAAAGGCTGACAGTGTTGTCATCATGCATGTCCTCAATTATCTCTTTGAAGACATCTAACAGATGTAACAGACATGATATAACAGTAACAACTCACACAGGTCTGTTGCACACAGCCAGGATATCACTAGTGTTCATTTAGAAAACGTCCATGATGACATGTTGGTCTATCTTACAGATGAGGAGATTTATGATGCGTCTATACATCTATGCATTGGTTGTTGTCCCCCCCAACTCACATGGATGCATGTTGAAAACACTCTTCTGTAGCAACATAGTCTGCATGGAGGGTGTGTTTAAGTGTGTATTCAACCATGCCAGGAGGGTATATGTGATGAGTCACACGATAGGCGATCTGTGATGTTGTCACAGCCCATTGATTCTGTGTGATAGGCCTGGAAATACAGTGCATACTGGCTGTCTTCAACTGACCTAGGGTTTGAACACAATCCCACATGGAGGGATCATTGAGAAACTCTCCCAGCTGGAGGTTAAACCTCATGTCACTAGATAGTTAACCAGTTTGCTCACTGACAGAACACATACTGTGAAAGTTGGTGAATCAACCTGTCCCAGTAGAGCTGTCACCACTGGTGTACCCCAAGTATCTGTGCTTGGCCCTTTACTGTTTGGAATTTATTTCTCAACAGTTCAGGCTAAAGTATACAGCCTTTGGCTTACCACATTTGCTGTTTCATGCATACTGGGTGCAATCATTGAGTCCACCTTTGATGATAACATACTACAGGAAGGGCTAACACAGAGCAATGATTGGTGACAGAGCCACATGGTCTACAAATAAATGCAAAACTGTGTCATTATTTTGGCCTTCTACAAAGTGGAATTCCCTGCTAATTACAGCATTGACAACAGTCCCGCTATGCTAAATCCCAGTGATGCAAGCACTGGGAACACACATACATAGCACTCTGAACTTCTACCACTAAGTGTCGATACTTGTATTGAAAGCCTATGTTGTGCACATCATAAGTCACACCATGGTATTCAGATTTGATGATTATATTACAGGACTGTACTCAAACCTCATCAGAACACTAATATAAAGTATAATGCTCTCTTTTGCATGTACCTCACCAGATACATGCAGCAGCTGGAGAGATCATAAGGGTTAGTCACCAAGAAAGAAAGTCCTTACAAACAATGCCATGATGTATGTGGATAGACTGAAATCCATATCACTGTAATTTGTATCATATAGGATGAGGTGACTTCATCCTGGCATCCAGACCGGTCTCTGAACCTGGCCTAGTGGGAATAGTGCACATCCATAAGTCACATATAGCTGATGACATCAACAGTATCTGATGAGGAGAATATGGCAATAACAGTGTCCCACATATTGATGTAAAAGTCTCTCTCTCATGTCAAGCAAGAGCACAAACACCCCCTCCAGTTGACTGCAGTGAGAATCAAGCTCCTACCTATCTGAGTACACCAACTACAGAACTCTGTATTTAAGAAAAGCTCCACAGCTGAAGTCTGACTTGAACTTTCTCAGACAACACATTACAGCTGATGCCATCAGCACTGTCTGTTGAAGAGAATATGGTAATAGTGTCCCACACACTGGTGTAAAAGGCTCTCTCTAATGTCAAGAAAGTGCACAAACATGCACACACCCCAGTTGACTGCATTGACAACAGAACCCCTACCTATCTAAGTACATAGACTACAGATCTCAATAATTTACGCAAGCACCATGGCTCAGGTCTGACTTTTACAAGGCTGCAGGACAAGTTATAGTGGATGACATCAGCAGTACATGTGGGAGAGAAGATGTTGGGAGGCCTGCATGAAATGGATGTGTAGGCATTTGCAAGTTTCAAAATACTGTCAATTCATGGGACTGGAGTGGTAACTGAAGGATACACACTTATGCTCTTCTGGTTAGACACACAAACACACACGCATGCACATGCACACACACACACACACACACACACACACACACACACACACACACACACACACACACACACACACACACACTGCAGTGAGATCCAACCCCCTACCTACCTAAGTACACAGACTACAGCGTTCAGTACTTTATGCAAGTGCCATGGCACAAGTCTGCCTTTTACACAGCTGCACGACAACTTACAGTGGATGACATCAGCACTGGATGCTGGAGAGAATGTGTTGGGAGGCCTGCATAGGTTCATAGCAGTTTACTAGGCTAATGGCCTTTGGGTCTTTACAAGCCTAGCAGTGTAAAAACCCAAGAACCTGTATTGAGCATAGTTAGATGGTTGTTGTTAGCAGAGTGATTTTGTGATCAGCACTGATTGCTCCATCCATGAGGGACATTGGTGCCACCCCTGGGGTGAATTAATGATCACCCATCCAGTTGTTAAGGTTGCGCTTGAATAGGGTCATTGAGGAGCACTGATTCACATGCAGTGGGAGCCTATTACAGAGGAGTGGCAATCACTGAGAAATATATATGTCTCTCCAGAATGTTCTGCTCATGTCACATGCTAGATTGAGATCTCTGGATCAAGTTATTCTTGTCCTATTTGATTTGCGGATGTCCATTATTTCCAGTAGGGCAGGGTCTGACACTGCTCTGTAGGTGAGGTACAGGTCACCTCTCAGCAGCATGTATGATATGAGTACAGTGACATGGCTCAGTGGTTTCATGCATGTCATGCTTTGGAGGCCCTGGATTCTCCAGGTCAGAAACCTCTCTGGTTTCTCCAGTTGCTTCAGGTGTCTAGTGAGGTACATACAGAATTGAGCATCATACTCAATTAGTGTTTTGATAAGGGTCGAGCACAGCAGAGCTATGACCTCCCTGGTCTTGGATGCAATGCCTTTATTTATAAGGTGTGCAATTTAGAATGCATGTCTTACCACTATGGACACATAGTGATCAAAGTTTAGATTGTTATCAACCTATGTTCCCAAGACCTCACACCACTGAGTTTGAGCTAAGAGGGGTGCTATGTATATCATAATTATCACCGGTACTTCTTTGCCAAATGGGACAATGAGGTAATTTTTTGCTTTAAGTTTCAGTCCGTGACCTTGGCACCAATCATTTGTCTGTGTCAGCCCTTTCTGTAATATGTTAACATCATTGGGGCGCTCTATATGGTTGTGCCCATTTGACAGTCATCTGCAAACTTGGTAAGCCACAGGCCATCTACCTTCATCTGCACTTCAGAGAAATAGTCTGTAAACAGTAGAGAGCCCTGAACTGATCCTTGTAGTAAACCACTGGTAACTGGTCTACTGGTGGAGGTGGACTCCCCAACTTTGACAGTGTGCATTCTGTCGGTGAGCCAGTGGGCTACGCATCTAGTAATGTATGGGTTAATCCTCAGATGGGAGATTTTCTCTATGATACCTGAATGTGGGATTGTGTCAAAGGCCTTGGTTAAATAAACATAGGCAATATATCCTGTTTCCCTCATCCAGGGCTTTGAGGCCATTATCAAAGAAGTCCACTATGTTTCATAAGTAAGATCTACCCTTGACAGAATTAAAAAGGGTCAGGGCAAGAGTGTTGAAAGTCACTTCTGTCCCTGTGGATAGGGTCCATGATGATTATTTCCATAGCCTTGCAGATAAAGCTGATTAGACTTATGGGTCAGTAGTTTCCAGGGTCATTTGATAGATGTGTAGGCATGTTCAACTGCGAAGATAGTTCTAGTTTTGCATGTTACCAGATTGACGTGCATTGCATATCACACATAATTTATTAATTCATGTAGTGCAGTTGATGCTGTATATGTGTGGAAAAGATCTGAGAAACTAGGGTTGTAGTGCAGGAGGGAGTCAACACATGGCTGCATTGTAAATAAGTGACATATTGTTAAATAGGGCCTTTAGTTTATGTTTCCATGTGTAGTTTCATGGCATAGAGAGTAACTGTATGGTAAACAGCACTAATACATGCTAATAGTGACTTTGCATAGTGCAGCAGCAAGCAGCTGGTTTGTGTGATGATTGGCAAATTGTTTGCGCATGCGAGATACACATTTCCATTTCTTTCCCTGTTTGGGCATTGTTAAGCAGTGTGCAAATGTGAGCCACATTGCTAAGTCTGGGAGATAATACTGAGCCTACGAAACACACCTGTTGCTTAGCTAATTCTGTGGCAGCAGATGTAAATGCATCAACATATTTATTTTTGAGCCCAGATGATAACTGGATTCAAATTCAGGTATATCTAATAATTTTAAATAAACAGTCATAATGCAATGACATGAATTCTTTATAATATATGTGTTGCTGTGTGTTGGCATAGTGCCTTAGGTTTAAGCAGCATTGCAAGAAGGTAACTGTGATGTCAAACTCCAAGCAAACATTAAGGCCAAAAAGTGGGAGGATCGGGGCGGAGCCAAGATGGCCAAATAGCAAATTTTAGAGCTCTGTATAACTACAGTTAAAAACAGGAAAATTATTTTTTTAGAAAAACTTTTCATAACTTCATTATTTTTAACTTATGTGGAAATATTCAAAAAATTTCGTGTCATTATTAACTAGATATATTTTACAATTGAAGATGAACAGGTCTAAGCATTCTCACACTAACACATCTTTGAGGAAAGACTTACAGCTAGTGACATCCACTCTACAGGAATTTTCTTTGAAAATGGATGGTTTCCAAGAGAATTTAGACAATTTAAGGGGATTTGCTTTGAATAAGGATAATTTATCTCTACTTTGCACTATACTTGTGGTTGCAAAGAAAAACTAGAAAATGGCAATCTACTGCTGCACCACTTTTTGATGATTTTTTTGTCCTTTTAAAAGAAACAGCTGACAAGGAAATCAAAGTTAATGAACTCAGGATTTATCCTAAACCTTTCATCAATAATACTTGAAAGAAAGTAACATCTCTCATTAATAATCTCCAGCTGGATCCCGACTCTCCATAATGGGAAATAGAAGTTGTATATTTTCTTCATTTATTCCTCTAGAAATGTAATACTTTAAATCTATTTCATGCCTTTGTATATAATGTAAATAGTTTATTTTGGTTAAATAATTATTATGAGTTATTAGATTATTATAATGCATTAATTCATTACATTGTTAATAACATTTTTCTTTGAATATTAAAAAAAAGTGAAAGGATCCCTTGCTTATTCTGGTACTTATGTGTGTTGTGTGTGTTTTTTACCAGATTATAAGTGTTAAAATGGGGTAAATAGAAAAGTGGAAAAATGGGGAGCAAGCATGGGAAAGAACAAAAAAGAAAGCAATACAGGAATGTGCAGGAGCGTGGTAGGAAGGAACCATAGGTCTCCATTTCTTCAACAGTAAAAACTGATAATATGTGCAGAATATTAGCTGAATGGGTCTATATTAAATCAGCAAATGCTTAAAAAAGCAAATGCTGATTTATTGACCCCATGTAAGCAAAAGCTTACAATCCTGAATAGTCGTAACAGTGATTTTTTTCCCCAGGGAAAAAAAATCGCTATTCCACAAAAAAAATAAATAAAAATAAAAACTTCAAAGCATTACATAAAGTGGGGGACTTTGCCTCCCACAACCCTTGATGTGGGAGGCTGTGCCCCCCGCACCCCCCTACTTAAATATACCAACTCCGAGATTGCACTACAGTGTCCAAAACAGCAAAGAAATGGAGGCAGCAAGGAAAGAAATCTCTTATATGCCATTTTGGTATTTTGTGCTTTCAAGTACGATCAAGATGCATTCAAAGGATTGAATCTTCATTTATATAATAGGAACCCAGCTGAATTTGGACTGTCACCTCCAAAGAGAGGGTAACAACGTAATCATGTTGTATAGCCAATTGGATTGAGTCAAGTATGTCAAGATGATACGTGTGTGAAATGCAGAGGTATGTATGGGCCAACATTTTTTTTTTGTGGGACAGGTGCCCATTTGTTTTTAAATTCAGTAAGAGAGGAATGCTGGGTAAGGGACATAGGTATTTCTGGATCAGGTAAGTTGGGTAGATGAGGAAGCAAATATAAACACAACAAGACACAGTGATGGTGAAGGGCACAAAATGTTGGGGGCACCATGATTGGGGTAAGGGATGGGACAACCCAGGCTCATGCCCATCAAGCTTGGAGATAGTGAGAATCAAGTCATCACCTACTGGACTGTCATCACTGTCCCCTTACTCGGCTGGCTGCTAGAGTAGATGACATCTTCTCCTCCTATGTACCATGAGGGAGAGCAGCCTCTCCATCCTGTGTAGGTGTATACCAATGGTGTGCTGTATGACCCTACTCACCAATCCTGGCATCTCCCGGTGGGTGATGAATCCCCACCTCTGCCACTGCTCCCAGAGAGTACCACTGCACCAGCTTCCAGGGCAGTACTACCTGAGGATGCAGAAAGTGCAGGGGAGCAAAAGCAGTGATGACAGTTTGGGTCCAAGACATGCTGGGCATTGGTACTGGAACTGGTGGAGTGGGGGTAGGTTGATCCACTGGGGCTGGCCTTTCCTGTTGTACTATGTAACATTTAGCGATTTGGCACACATGGATGAGATGGAGACAATTTGACAACATATAACTGAAAATAAAAAAGAAAGATAAGGGTTGGGGTGAGAGAAAAAAATATAAAATTAGTACCGTCATATGTGACATACAGTGCATTAACACAATTGTACAGCTGTTTTATCTGAAGTATTACATTTAAGTATACATCCTAAGAAACACACACTATGCTGAAAGTAATCCTTGAAATGTGCATATATTGTACATATGCCTGATCCAGTTATACAGGTTACAGTTAACAGCAGGACATTTATGACACTTGTATAGAGTTTAATTTATTGTAAACATTATTAAAGAAATGCAGCACTATATAGTTGTGACTCATGGTATTTGAACCCAAAACCTCTGACTACAGTCTTATATTTGACTCCTAAAGTTGTTTTGTGTTACAAACTAATGCATGCATACTTGCTTTTACAGTTAGGATATTGATGCTCAGTTTGCTATAACTGTATAAAAAAATTAAAAATCTATATTTATTTTACATTTATTTTTGCATTTGTTTACCGGGGAGGTCCAACTGGACAAACCTGTCTGTTTTCAGTGGAGGCCCGAGGTGAAAATCTCCAGAAACAATTGCTAATGTACTATACATAAGACATTTACATAAGCATGTGGTTTACACATACAGTTTTAAAATATAGCAGATAGTAACATATGATTGTATAAGATATTTACATAAGCATAGTGGTTTAGATATACAATTAAAAGTATAGCAGGTAGTAACATTTGATTATTGTTCACGCAGTATGCTTAGGAAAGATAATCATGAAGATAGGAAAAGAAAGGAAAAACTAAAAATACTAGCCATTTTGTCAATGGAAGAGAATATAGACAAGTTAATATGAGGTTCATTGACATTTTAAGGGAAAGCTTTTCAACTTATTCTAGGGAAGAGTTAGTGGGTATAGATGGTATAGAGGGGAGTAGTGGCAGTGAGTTGGTAAGTAATGTGTGATTATAAATATAGTGCCACTGGTGGGAATTTTAAAGAAGAGGTTGGATAGTGGGTAGGGGAAAGGTGTTAGACTATGTCAGCCAGGTGCTCGGCAGCTGCATGTCCAGGAATTGTTTAGGTGGGAAATAAGCTGTTTTTTGAAGAAGGTTTTGTTAGGTTGTACCCTGATTTGTAGTGGTAGGGAGTTCCAAGTCTTGACAATGGTGCTAGAATACAGGGAGTCACCAGAGCTGTAATGGCTTTTGGAGACTGTAATTAGTGCCTTGCTAATGAATCTAAGTTCTCGGTTATTGGAGTAGAGGGTGATCAGGTCTTGTATGGCTGGAGTTTTGTCAGCCTGCTACAGTATTTGGTGAGCTGGAAGAAGTTGGTTTAGAACTAAGGTGTTAGGGAGTTCCAGCCAGGAAAGCTGTTTTAGGGTTTGACAGTGGTGGGTATGGTAGGAGGAGTTTGTGGTGAATTTTGCTATTTTGTTGTAAAATACTGATAGCTTGTTTAAATCACTCTTGTTTAGATTAATTAGGACAGGAGAAGCATATAGTAAGGTAGAGAAAAGATGGGTATGAACTAGGGTAACTTTACTGTTGCTGGTAAGGAAGTTTTTACATTTGTAAAGAATACTTAGTTTTTTGTTGACTTAGGTTATTGTATGAGCTATGTGTTTGTCAAATTTCATATTATTGTCAATAATGACCCCTAGTAATTTGGTTTGTGTGGCAGGGGAGATGGGGGTATAATCTGAAGTAGAAATAGAAAACAGGGGAGTAGGTACTGCTGCTTTGGAAGGATGGAAGAGCATAAGTTGGGTCTTTTTAGGATTTAGTATTAGGTGTGAGTTTGTTAGCCAGGTTTTGATGGATGTAAAGGCTTTTTGGGTTTTGATGTGAAGTTGTTGGAGGGTGGGGGCAGAGCAGATTAAGGTGGAGTCATCAGTGTATTGAACCAGGTTTGCTAGAAGGGTGGCTTTGTGAAGATTATTTGTAAATATAGTGAAAAGTAGGGGTCCTAGGACTGATCCTTGGGGTACTCCTAGTTTTATAGGAAGTGGGGGGAAAAGGAGTTTTTCCACTGAACAGCTTGTTGGCATTGGGAGAGATAATCTTGAAACCATAATAGAGTGGGGGTAGTTAGTTTTAATTCTGAGAGTGAGAAGTTTTGTATGGGAGACTGTATCAAATGCCTCTGATAAATCAAGGAAAACTTCAGACACTAGTTGGCCGTTGTTGCATTGCATATTTAATAGGTTACTAAAATGGATGAGTACACTGGTAGTGCTATGGGGGGGGGGGTCCATGCTGAGTTTCAGCAAGAAGATTGTTGGAGAGGAGATGCGTTAGGATCTGGGTATGGATACATTTTTCCAGTATTTTAGCTAGTGGGGAAAGTATAGCTATAGGGTGGTAGTTTGTTAGGCCAGTGGAGGTGACCCTTTGTGTATTGGTATAATGTAGGAGATTTTCCACAGAAGTGGCACCTTTTGTTCTGAGATCGATATGTTAATGATTATGGAGATTGGGTAGGAAATGGCTTTGGCGGCTATTTGTAGGAATTTGGCAGGTAGCTTGTCTACTGCTAGGGTGGAGGGTTTAAGTTTGGTTAGATGTCTATAGATGGTGTACGTTGGTACAGGTTGAAGAGTGAAGGATTTGGTGTTATTTGATGGGTTATATATTATAGTGGTGGTTGAGGAGGGTGGGTCTGTTGACAGCTTTAGTATAGAGTTGGTAAAGAACTCATTGAATTGAGTGGCTGTGTTTATAGAGGTGGTGTCTATGCTTGGAGGAGTTAACTTTAACTTTTAAAGCTACAACAATGCATCTCTTGTGCTGCATACGTACCACATGCTTCTCTAGGTCTCTCCACTTACGCAGCATGAGCATGTCAATTAAACCCTATGTCGGCATTAGCTGGGGAAAGAACAGAAGGCATTATGCATACCAGTCTTGTCTATATTTAGCTTTCTAAGTATTACAAATTCTTATTGTCATACTTACACAGCTGTGGGATGTTCACAGTCTTAAATTTAGTCAACCAATGGCTGAGGGTATCCCTTTTGCACCTGTATAGGTCATTAAAATTATGCCTACACTGTTCTCCATTGCATGGGATGCCAGTAGCACTGGATACTGCCTGAGACAAACTACTCCATGTGTTCAATTTGTACTTGGAACCAGAATAGTCCCCCTACAGAAGCCTTTGGTTGTGGCACTTTACCATGAGTCCAATAAACATCCTGAACACCCAACCTCTGTGCCCTAAACTGGGCAGCTTCCCCACTAACTTCAGCCATGTCTAATACCCAACCTAGAATAATGAAAAATTATGCTTTCCCACCAATTCCATTTACTTTGTTTACTGGTAGTGTGCAAACCTGTGCAACAATGCCAACTGCGTTTGCATGATGTTAAGAGGAGTGCAGCAGTGCCAAGCAGGGATGACATAAATATTCAAAAAAAGAATGTTAGTTGACACTTAACCTAGTTAGAGGGGTGTTTGATGATTTAGCTTGAAAATATATAATGAAAAATGGAAGGTAACTGTTAGGTGAGTTATGTTTGCAGGCATGCACTGCAGGCATAAATGTCATGATCTGACATGTTTGTGTTTGGCTTTATATAATGAATAGATTTTTAAAGTGTGAGATTCAAACATAGGCATAAGGAACAAAATATTTTCTTCCACAGCATTGATTTCTCATATTTTCCACAGAAGAAATGCTGCACAGACATAGTCAGGGATCATTCATAAATACAGCTGACAGTTTGTGGTTTTACACATGTATGTGTGTGACCTGAAAGAGTTCTTGTATATAGATCCAGTTGTGTATGTGTCTCATTTAACTGTGAAGGCCAGACAAGTCCATATATCAGAATTATACTTAAAGAAATATAGTAGACAGTATACCCTCAGTCATACATCTGAAAACACACTTAGAGTGCCTTAGCCCTCATTCACATAATTCATATCAGCTGCACTATGTAAAGTGTTGTAAGTGAGAGTGAATTTAATGGGAAATGGAACATTAAAAATGTTTGGAATGTCCTGTATTAGAACCCAAGACCAGGTGTATGGCAGTCCTACACTTACACCTGTTACCATAAGAATGTTGAGATAACACTTCTCTATTTTACAGTTCATTGCTATAAACTGCACCATCACAACAGTAAAAATAGGTTGCACACCCTGTACTAGAAGCCAGGTACATGTGCACTCCAGCCCTACACTTGCACCTGCTGCCAAAGGAGTAGTTACATGACAGTTCCATAATTTCTTAGTCATTCTTAAATTCTCTGTGCTAACTGTGGCACAATGCCACTTAGCATGTTTGCTCAGTGCCCAACAAAATTAATTGAATGCATCCAGTTTTAATTGTTGGCTGCCTGTAGCCTGTCTGCAGATGTTCAATGGCTGCAGAAATTGAGGTACCTTGTTAACAGCCACACAATGTTGCATGGTGGAAAGCAAAAACTGCAACAGAGTATTCTTTTTGACTGTTACACTTTTACAGATGCCCTATTTGCAGGTGTTCTACAGGTGTTCTGTCTGTGTCCTGTGTGGGCTAATATACTAGTTTGCTTCCTGCTAAGCATTGTGCAAATGAGATAAGCACAGCCAAACCTAACATTCATTTTCTCCATTTCCCTTGTTTGCACTAAGCCATGCACAGCACAAATAGTGGCGAAAAAATATATAATTAAATGGAAAAGAAGCCGAAATTATGAAAACCAATCTATGATATGAACACTACAAAATGTTGTCAGTACACATGAAATATTTCTACATAGGTCTGGATATGAACTCTCACACCAGTGAGCCTTCAGAACACAGTAAGGGTGCCTTAACCCTCTTTGACACACAAACAGCTTTGCAGTAGGGAAATGAATCATTCTGCATACAACCAACTGCAACAACATCCACTAAGAAACCACATAACAGTTATTGGTATATGTATAAATTTCGGATGTAGTGCACTGAGTGATCCCACAACCATTTATGACTATTGGTTGTAAAAATGCATCTCTGTCTTACCTCTCTATGTTTGTTGCTCATCCTTTATCTGTCCAGAAAACTGAGGCATGCAGTCTGTAAGACATTCTATATCCTTGTCCTTAAATGTATGAGGATATTAAATTTGGCAGCAGATAGTTGCAGATTTAAATGCATTAGGTACCCACAGCAGGGCATATGATCAGGTGCACCACAAGGCCATTGGCATCATCTCATCTGCTTTGAGGAGAGCAGCTGCAGTGGCCAGTGATCCGATGGGTACCTTGGGGGCTGCTACACAGCCACCACTAACAGCAAATGAAAAGTTCCTGTCTACTGTCAGGGATCCAGACATCTCCCAGGAAAGTGCAGAATACCATGTCCTTGACATTGGTGCTACTGTTTCAGGGACAGCAAGTATGTCCCAGAAGGAGCTTCCAAGTAGGCGCCTGTATCTTCACTGTTAAATACTCTTCTATAGTAAAATATTTACATCAACACATTAGGTCTGTTTAACAACAAGGGTGTTGGGTGTGATTGTAGATTGCTACAGTTAACACATTCTGATTGATTACAGATGGGGCTTAGGTTGGACTTGTCATTCAAGTTCTTGTTGAAATTATAGTTGATGGACACATAAAGGGCAAAAAGTTTTACCCTCATGTTAGTGTTAATTGTGATGATATTGACCTTACCTTTTGCTTAACTTCTTCCAGGACCATCCAGCATAGGGAGCAGACTATTATCTGCACATGGTAAACCAAATATTTTTATGTCAGTACTGATGAGCAGTTCAAAGAAATATTTAGTGTGTGATGTTAGTGTCAGGACTGTTGTGTATATTGCTGTACTGTCTGTAATAGTGGCATGACTGTTAGTTTCTTAGCATATATTGGACTACAGCAGTGTAGGTATTAATTTTATTCATGTGTTTGTTGCTTATTATCACAGGTGTTCCTGACAGTCGAAGTCTGGGACTTCTACTACCTGATGTCAGAGTATTAGCAGACTCTGATGATGATGGTGGACAAACAGAGGCACAATTGGGGGTGCAGAGGTTGAATCTGATACTGAGGTTGACATACAGCCATCCCCTGTAATTCCATTGGAGACAGCCAGTAGGCCTATGCCTACCCATTCCATTCAGCCCTCAGATATTGGACAGGTGGAGGGTGAAACAGTCAATGAGGGGACAGTGCTTACTGTGGCTTTGGTGCCTATTGACTCTGGCCTTAGCCAAAGTGTGGGCAAGGTGCCATGCAGGAGGGTTGTTAGGGGTGCTTGGAGGAGGTCTGCTGTCCATCCTTCACCCGATCCAGGTACCTCTTCCTATGCTACTCAATGTATGTTTAGAGTCATCATGGAGTCACAGATATGTTCCCATAGGTCCTCCAGAGAAATGCTTGGGGTTGTAGATGTGGCACAGGCTGACATGCATGACTGCCTGCAACATGTTGCCGATTCAATGGATCAGATGAATGACACATTGGAATGGGTGGTGTCTGTGATGGAATTTCTGCTGGGAGGGGGATGGAAGCCTCATGGATGTAGGTCTGCCTTATCTGCTTTTAGCCAACATGGCCATGCCCGATCATGCTCCCATAGTGGCAGTACTTCCACTGCTCCATCAGTGGTTGAGCTGTCTACACCCAGACATGGCAGGCCATGAGGTTGTCATCCTGTCCTCATGAGGGCAGCTCATCCAGCAGACATCAGTCACATTCAGGTAGCAGCAGTGACCATGGGTGTGGGCATGCCAGTGCAACTCCTGGCAGAGCCAGTTCTTGTAGTCAGGTATGATAACAATGAACTGCCACCTCTACCATTTATGGCTCACACCTGTCCAGCATATCTAGACATAGAACTAGCACAGAGCTTGGCTGTGTTCATACACTCACACAACAGTTTCACTTGGAGGGCCCATACAGACACGCACACAGCAGTTACATGGTTCAGCCGTGAAGCTTAAACTCATTTTTTCTCACTGGCCATTTGTTACTTTATCTGAATGTCTGCCTGCTCTCTTTTTTTCCTCACACACACTCACTGACCTTTTGTATCAGCCTAGGCTTCCTGTCCCCTCCTCACAACACCCTGTGCAAGTGATGATAACTGTGCCATATCTCTGTTTGGATTCAGGGATACATAAGCTTCTTGTCTGATGCTTAGGATGCATAGCTGACATAGTTCTTAGTATATCTGCATTTGTGATGTTGAATTATTAATTGTACCTTTGACTTATATTGGTCTTAGAAAGTTAGACAGTTGATAGCATCACACTTTTTTGCATCAGTATTTTTAATGGTCTTGGCAGGGTTGTGATGTCTGAAATTGAAATGTGTCTTATTACATTCTAATTTCTCTGTTTAATGATTTTCTAGTACCGACGTATGGTACTGAACTGAGGGCATGTGGTGACTAGCAGTACTTTTGAGAGGTATGACTGTGTGAAACTGTAATTCCTGAGGCCTTCTACTTAACAATGAATGCATATAAGTCCAATGAGTTTCTGCTGTCACATGTAAAGGTCATTTCTGTAGAAATCACTTACCTTTAACTTGCTTACATTATGAAGTAACAACATGCAAGGATATGTGGTCATTCATATCATTACACAATACACTCCAGATTCAACACTTTCCCCCTCTGACTCCTCACCAGTGTGTGGCTGTGGTGACCTTGCCATTGGTGGTGGGATGTGTGCCCCTTCCCCTTGTTGAGCCTGCTGAAGCTGTTTTCTCAGAATGATGTTGTGTAGCATGGTACATACAGTGAATATTTCAGTACACATACATGTATTGTACTGCAGGGGTCTCCCAGATATATCTAGGCACCGGAACAGTGACTTCAGAAGCCCAAACACACATTCTATGATATTTTCAGTTTGAGCATGTTCCTCATTATGGCATTTTTCAGCAGGTGTGTGTGTGCATTTCTGATGGGTGTCATTAACCATGATTCCAGTGCATAACCTGCATATCCATTAAATGACCCTTTGGGATATCCCCCACTGAACATCTGATACAGTTGGGAGGCTTGCCAGATATGTGAGTCATGGTAACTGCCTGGGTTGCCCACACGCACATTAAAGATGATTCCCTTGGCATTACACAAGACTTGGCAGTTAATAGAGTGGAAGCCCTATCTATTTATGTAGAGCCTTCCCTGTTCCTCAGGTGGTGCCTTAATTTCTAGATGTATGCAATCTATGGCACCCAGTAGGTCAAGGTAGTGTGTTACAGGGTAGAGCTCCTGCATATTTCAGGTCCTGTCCTGAGGAGTATGGGGAAAATATATGTGGTCACTGGCATGTTGGAGCATAGCATTCAGGAACTGATGGAGGATCCTGTATGCTGATGCCTGTGACACCCTCAGCATGCCCAATGTTGGTCTCTGAAAGGTACCTCTAACTAAAATTCTAAGTGCTACACATACCTTTGTCTCCACTGGGATGGGTGCCCCTCAGTTTGAGTTGAGGATGACAGAGGTTGCGGAGTTTCTGTAGTGTGTCACTATCCACCCTGTAGCTGTCTACAGTTTCCATGTCATGTAGATTGTGATAAGTGAACCAGGTCTGAAAATTCTTCTCCTTCTTGACCATGGTCTATTAGCAGCAGCAGCAGCAGCAAATATGTCAGCCTGTTGCACATACACATAAATTAAAGAACAGCAGCACCTAACATTGTTTCTGTGTAGAGTTCTATCTGTAGCTGTATTCCAATAGGTTTTGGAATTTGCAGGGAAAGCCAGCACTGAGTCTACATGGTCGCTTAATAGCTTGTTGAATAGCTCCCCCATCTTTGACTGGTTGATTAGTATACATTTCAGCACTTATGCTGTAATTAGTATGCCACAGTGTTTATCTTGTTTGCCTGGCTCTGTGCAGCTCTACACACCATGTATAACCACTTACTGAATCTACAACAGTTTGCTACTGTGTGCATGTAGCAAGCTTTATTGAATCTGGCCATATGTCTAAATTGGCAAAAAATATATTTTTTAAAGATTTTGAATGAATGGTTAAATGAAGGTTTTATAAATAATTTTATTATAAATAATTATGTAGTGGACAGTTAAATTCATATGGAAGAAGGAAGATAGAAGACAATCAAAAAAACTGGAGACATAGTACTGAATAATAATGATTATAATACAAAAGAGATTTGAAACTAAAGTGGAACATATTATGGAAGATAGTATATATATATATATATATATATATATATATATATATATATATATATATACATAGTATAAAGGGGAAGGGTTGTCAAGAATTATTAATGATAGAGAAATTTCAGATGATATAAATAGAAAAAAGGAAGTGAAAATCATGATAGGAGACCTAAATCAGGCATTTGATACAACTGGACAGGAAATCTTATGAGGAATAATGAAAAAAATATAATGTAAGTGAGAAAGCTGAGAAATTATGTATGTTATTGTATAGTAATAATAAAGCAAACATTCTTGTAAATGGCTGGTGAAGTCAAGAGGGACATATGAAGAGTGATGTAAGCCAGGGATGCCCAATGAGTTGTATGCTCTTTGCATTAGTTATGAATGTGATGGCATGTGAAAAAAAATACAAAATGAAGGAGGTGGAGTATATAACACTTGAAGGATTAAGGATTCCAAATCTGTTAACATATGCATATGACATTTAATAATTACAAAAAGCTAAATTTGGGTAAAAAAGGTAAACATTTGCACAGATGAGAGTCTAGAGTTGGTAGGGATGGCTTTAAATGAAGAGAAAAGTACAGGTTTAGGTGATGAAGTAAAGATAAAGGTATATATTTTACAATGATTGAAATTTCTGTCTTAGGTATAAAATTTGGGAATAAAGATGTAAGTAGAATTCAGTGGGGAAAACAACAGAAGAAATAAAACAAACATATCCTTTTCTGGACAATATATAAATTATCATTCAGAAAAGAAGGTGTATTTGATAAATTCTGTATTGATGGAAAACATGTCATACTTAGCAAATGTATTTATGTTGCCAACAGTATTCAAAAAGCAATTTTTGCAGATATTTTTTTTCATTTATATTGGTTCTAGATTAAACCCTGTAGAAAGAGGAGAAAAATAGTGTATAAAAGGAGAAATAAAATGTTACCAAAAAATATTTTTGGGGAAAATAAGAACTGATGATATTGAAAAAGAAAAAAAAGTATGGTATAAAAATGTAATAATGAAACATTACTATCTAAAACCATGTGAAAATCTAACAGATGAAAAAATTAAAGCTATAAAATTCAGGAGCACACTACTCCTTTTTTGCTGTGCTGCAGTGTCAGGAATCAATTTATTTGGTGTGGGAAAAGAACCTACAAACGTCTGCTCCAAAAGCAAGTGCAATGCCTGTTCCATGACTGACAATGCTGACATCTCTAAAATCAAACTTAAATGTACCTTTTTCAAAGTAGATGACCGTGCAAACTCCTGTGGTTATGTCGTTATGTGACATTTGCAGCTTGAACATTTCTTTAGCAGTACTTAAATATAATCCCCTGACTGATATATGAGGATTTTTCATGAGATATAATGTGATGAAACGATCACACTGCAACTTCAATCTGAAAAAAATAAATCCACAGTGTACATACAAGAGGCATTCTATACTGCATCCAGAACTGCGATCTGAACATTCCTGAATTTTTCTGCATTTCAGCAACTAAGTGTTCTGGTTGACACACCCTTGCTAGCCATGACCCAGGCTCACAGGGCAGAAATTACAGTGTGAAAGAATTCAATTTGAGTATTACATCAATTATTTACATAGAAGCAAGTATACTTATTTCAGCAAGTACCACTAGAAGGTTTGAACAGAGGAAATGACATGATTACAAAATAGTTTCACAATATTTACAATGACTAGTTTGAAAAGAAACTTTTACAATGAGAACAGTGAGGCACTTAATAATGATTGAGCAAACACCAATCATGATACAAAAATTAATTTAACAACTGCACATTCAGATAATGCATGTATCACTATAGAGGCGGAGCGTATAGACTGTGTAGAAGGCCTTTTTTTTATAGCAGGAGCAAGCTGATTATTTCAATAAATATTCTTTTAGTTTGCTTTTAACTGCTGCTTTGGTACTTTCTTCTCTGACTTTTGATGGGAGCAGGTTCCAGGCTGTTGCTTTTTTTTTTGAATTTGGCCCTGTTGATGGTAAGATTCTCATAGTGTACATCGCAAAGTGTAGGTTTGCTGTCTGATTTATAGTTTTGTTCTTAATGAAGGGCAACATCTTTGCTTATAATTTTGCAGATCTGTGTGTAGGGTAGCAGAGTTGCCCTTTCATTAACAAGTTACCATTTAACATGGTGTAGAAGCTGGCAGTGATGGGTTCGTTGATCTTCAAATAAGGAAACTCAGGATATTGTATTTATTGCTGTTTGAATGTTTTATGGTTTGCCATTATAGTGGAAGGTAGTTAGAGGTAGACTGCATTCGAAGAGCAGCAGTGATCAGTTATTGTGAATGTCAGAATTTTACTGCATATAGAAGCATCACTCATGCTATGATGTTAGAAGCAGCATTGGTGTTAGCTGCACAGCATGTGTCTGTGGCTGTCTTTCTAGCCAGTATTCAGTGTTACACTTTGTCACCCTTTATGTCACAGAAAGGCCTGCCATCATCTTCAAAACAAAGACATTTGCATTTTCTACCATGTAGACAGAGACACCATGTAGGGGTTAGTAGACATGTCTCCCCACATATGGAATCAAGATGGATGCATAAACTGCCTTTCTCAGTGGACATGAGTGTTAATGTAGTATTAAACATCTAGGAGGACCTTTCAGCATATGACAAGAGATAAAGTAGGAGTTTCATAGGTATTGACTTTGTGATTCCCACACCAGTGCTTTAATATGATGCGATACATGAGGAGGAGCATATTTGGTTTCTGTGGACAGAAGAGAGAACCTCTGCTATGTGGGCATTTTACAACATGACTCAGTTTCTAGATGTTCTGGGGACTATTGGCTGCCTCTTGTTGATATCAGTGCTGCTCCTGCTTCACATGGTACCTGGTGTACCATTTGGAATGGTTTCTACTTTATCAGTATTATTTTCAATGTATTTGTGCATCATCCAGACAGCTCTCATGACTCCCACCTCTGTTATAAGTGCAAACTATGCCAGCATTTTGTGCAAAATGACTTTCCACAGGGTTATCCCATTGGTATGACACACATATTGACATCCACACAGTCCTTGTTATTATGGTCCCATAAAAATAGGTAGTGGATCACTCATAATGGTGTCCACTGTTTTGCATTTGAGATGATGCTGGATACTTCCTGGAACTGTAGTTGATGACCCCCATCCGCAGACCTCAGACCATGGTAAAGGTGGCATGTAATACCACACCATCTCAGATATATGATATCATTAAACAGGTTTTCAGAGTTTTAAAGGTTTACTTCCATTGCTTGGGCACATCTGATCATATAATTCAGTATGCTCTGGAGTCCTGCAGCAAGATATCTGTTGTCTGCACCATTATAATATGGTACTACAAAAGTGTTTATAATATGTAAACACTGTGGCATTAGCTGACACTCACTGCAACAATGGAGGAGGAGTCACGTGAGGATTCATCAGAAAAAACACCCGTAGCATTGCTCCATTTCAGGAAGTAGTGAGTACAATGGGTAATAGCACTGGCAAAGGCATGGTGTCTGTTCCACAGCTGTGGACCATGACAAGAACAACAGAGAAAAACCTCAAGCATGCAATAACACATCTGGGCTATGTATTATAGTGCACTTACTAGCTACACTATGCATCAGGCATTACCATACTCACACAGGCCAAAGGAGTGGGCAGGGCACAGACATCATCATCTGCAGAGGTGGAGTGGGGTACAGTGACTAAGGATACCAGTGCTAACACAGGTGGAAGGGTCATGGAGAGTGGGTACAGAAGCTATTCAATTAGTTAGGAGGCTAAGGGGAGTTAAGGATCACATCCTCCATTGGTAGAATGGAGCTTTCTTGAGTAAAATGCTGGCTAGGTTTAGCATATGGCTCCACAGTGATGGCCCCGTAACATTAGGACTAAAGGCATCCTGTCCACTGGATGGAGTACCACATTGGCAATGTGTATGGAACCCCATTATGGCCCTGATATGTGTCATTTTAGTTGAATACAGTAGATACCTGCAACTCAGAGACAGTGTGCCCCTCTGATGCCATTTATTTTGGGTACATCTATGTACCACGGTTGGACAACCTGCACTGAACACAGGGGATACTGGAGGTTCATCTTGTTCTGCCACCATCATCTAAACTGCGGATAATGTTAGTGCATCCCTCTACTATTAGCTTTGCTGACCCTGTGTCATTGGAATATGCCACACACATAGTGCCATTATCGTCAATCACCAGTGACCCTCTGATATCAGGCATTTTCTGACCTGTTGTGCAAGATCCTCTACTGGAAAAGTCTACAAATTCATAGAAATAACATACCTGAGACATTGCTGGCTCATATTTGCAACTCCCACCACCATGTGGTACAAAAGCTGCTCCATGCCCAATCATCTATATAACTTATGGGTACATGCATACCTTTTGGTGAAGGTTGCCACTGTCCCATCCCTAATGTCCCTGGATGACAGATAAGCATAGGTGTTTGAGTGAACCATTTACAGTTGCAAGTCAGTGTCCTACAGTAATAGCACATGCTACTACTAAGTTGGTGTATCCTCTGCAGACACTGTGTCAGTCATCTCTGGCTCAGCTCTCACTTTCAAGTCCACACCAGATATGAAGATACTCTCTCCTTCCCTAGTGAGGCATGCTAGGAATTATTTTGCCAAAGTAAGGCACCTCTGTGATTGTAGCTCACTTCGAGTGGGCAATCTGTGCTTTCAGTTTTCTTTGCCTTTGTTTTGATATGCAGTAACAGGTTAGGTATGCTGTGATGCTTTTGTATTATAGTCTTATTATAGCCACTAACTGCACTGATTGAATTCCTTGTGTATTTTACCCTTCTCAAGGATATGCAAGCCATATGTGTGTAGGGCCTGTGGTAGCACTACCATCTCCTGTGTGGTGAACCTTTCCACCACTACTTTCCTTAAATCCCTGTCCTGAAACAGTACTATAGTGTGGCAGCAGTCAGTATATCAACTTTGCACCTTGTGAGTTGTACCTGTGGTTCTCTGCTTGGTGTATCTGAGGCCTCATATTCCCTGTAGTATGTCATGAGGTCTTTGTGCATACTATATACTTCTGTGAACCCTACACAGCAAGATGGCTGTGTTTTGTCTCTGTTTAAAAACAGACCTTATGGCATTAATAATTTGCTAATTAAGTTAATTAGCATAGTCATATCTGAATCATGCTATAACATGATGTGTTAGCAGTCACAGTTAGCACTGAAATTTTTGTGCATGCCTGTTCCTGGCTAGGTGATTGTGTGTAGTGCATGCATATGCATGGCCACTGAGAAGCATGTATTGGCACCAGGCTGTACTAATGTTACTCTATTTCACACTACCATGCTGCCTGGTAATGAGTGTCACATGGTGCCTAATTTGTGTGGCTGTGTGCAAAATATTACTTTTTTCCCCATGTTTGGCTCTGCAAAGTGAACATGATCTCTTCAGTCATTGAGTTCCGCAGGGCTCCCACATGATCCATATCTTCCTACACCTGCTGTTCAGGGACCATAGGATGTGCCTGCTGTGGGAGTAGAAGGGATTCCCTTTATAAAACTGATACCTGGCAATAACTTGTCAAAGCAGTGAGTGAGGACATCATCTGCCCTGAGGTGCAGCTCAGGCACAGTATAGTAACCTGTGGAAACTCTACCAAGCCTTCTTTGCCAGTGGGAAGAAAAGGTTAGGGTCACCTTATTATTATAACCATTTTTTACTTAGTTTGGTAGTGTACATTAGGTCTATCATCTGTAGTTGTAATAGTTTGCTGTTGTCAGGGATAAGGTGTGCTGATTGCTGTTTGTTTTGTTTTCCAGCAGTCAGAGAGAGATATGGATAATCAGAATGGCCTGTCTTAAGGATGTTTGATAGTCTTTCCAGGTGGTGGGGTAAGCGTAGTGTATTTTTACCTGTAATGTACAATTTAAATGAACTGTCATATACTTATACTAATCTGTCATATTTGCTTCTCTTTCTTTTTTTCCAGTTTTTCTTTCTTTTCGCCTTTTCTCTTTGGTTTGCATTTTTTTCTTTTTATTTACGTTTTCAGGTGGATCAGACATGCTGTAGGCTGTGATGAGGCAGCCATCACCATTCACCATTCTTTGTGATGAAGCAGTCATCACCAATCTCTGCATTGAGCACTGTGCATACGGGAGCAGTCCTTAAGCCTACCTCTCTGCAGAGTGATGAAGGTCACTGTGTGGAAGGTGACTGGGAGGTCTTGCTGGTGAGCCCTATGGTGACCTCATGGAGAGGCAAATTATCCTTTTTCAAAAGTGGTACAGATGAGTCTTCCTTGGTCACCTGGTGGGAAGTTAAGAGGCTGATGAGGACTAAGGAAGACCAGCAACTGGATCCCATTCCTTATGTGTCAGCCCCCATTCCCCTGTTTGCAGTACAGTCCTTCCCTTCACTAATTGTTCTTATATGTCACTCCCCATCCTGCATATATTCCACTCTTCCCCATTACCAGTTACCCACTCTGTCAGTCTCTGCCTCTCAACTGCTGCCTCCCATTTGTCACCAACTCCCCTGTCAGTCTTTGTCAGCATTCTATGTTTGTTTATCAAAAATGAAAAATTGGCAGCAGTATCAATGTATACTCTTCTGTCCCTCACCTTTTTCCCTTCCTCTTGTCCTTCTGCATATTCTTTTGATTGTCTGTATTAGCGCACAATTTCCCCCAAATTTATATAATTAAATGGCTCAGCACTTTCCTGTGGTGCATGAGATGCTTTAAGTCCTGCATTTCAATGCACATGTAAACATGAGCATTTGGAATGCCATGTGGCTGATGCTTTTCCTTGGGTCACATGATCACACATAACATGGACATTCTAGCAATGGACTGACTATCATTGTTGTAGCTGCAGAGTTTCATTATGCAGCCTTGTCCTTGGTATGATGGCACTATTCCAGATTTATGCTTGCCTAATTAGCACCGGGGTGTGTTGAGCTAAACTCATTACACTATTTACTTCTGCACAATGGCATAATGTGGCATTATGATTTTTTCTGACTATCCTGTCTTTTCTAAAACCAGCTATTGCTCATAATGTTAAAAAATTAATAAATATATAAATATTTTTACTTCTAATAAAAAAGAGGTCATCTAAAGTACTAAAACATTAACTGACTAGAAAAGTATAAACAAAAACATTAGAAAGCGTGCAGAAAAATGATCTGTATTAAATAATAATTAAATGAACTAGAATACTGCCAGCAAATGAAACATTTTCCAGATTAACAGCAAAGATATACAGACTTAATGAAACAGTAATTGAAGATGTTAAACAGGCAATTAAACAACAAAAATGGGCGAAGGATTCAGGACCAGTAGGCTTACTGGAAAGCTAAAGCTTTCCAATAATAAAATTTAGATACAGCTCTAATTTTAAAAAGAACATTTTAATTGCATCATAAAAGAATGCAGTTTGCTGATACATATTTCAAGAAATGTTATTCACGGCTCTGACAAAAGGAGAAGCTATCAGTTATGAGCAATATACAATCCAATACTTTTCATTTTAAAGCAATGAATGTAAAATATGCAAGCACGCTAGTTACGAGCCTTGGTATGGTGATAAGTTATTTAGGATGATTACACTAAATTCATAAAAAGAAAATAACAACAAATAAAGCAAAGTTTGGTTGCCTCTCAGTCATGTCTTGTTTTCTCTGATCTGTGTGGTAGAACACATGATGCTCATTTCATGTTTTGCTACACAACTTTTTTTAAACAAGTAAAATGCATATTTCAGAGCTTCTTGGATCTAATTAAAGTTCTGCTTCCAGCTGTGTCATCCTTTTTAATAACTATTTTGTTTAAATGATTTCTACAATATTTACAGCAAACAAACCAATATAACAAATTCAGACTAGTAAAACAGTGACTTCTGCTCCCAAGTGCAAGCCTGTCTTTTAGTGAAGCATTTATTTGCATTTTTCCCCGATATATTTTCTTTTAGGCTTCAGAATATAACCTATTGTTTAAAATTATATGATATAAAGTAATTATTGAAAAACATACATACTGATTGGGTAGAATAATCAATATGCCCATGATACATATCACACTACCTAGGAAAAAAGGCCAGCACCCAAAAAACAAAATATCTTCCACTTCACAAAACTACAAAATGTAATAATCAGCAATGAGTAACGAATGAAAGCAAGATCTTCCTGTATGTCGATCTAGTGGTTCGGTGATCTAGTGAATGAGCTCATATATATTATGGATCTGTTTCTTTTTGTCTAATGTTATTTCATCAGAAATCACTGAAAAAAATTCATTGAAAGTTCATTTAGTGAAAAACACATTTCATCTGATGACATTTCATAGAAAATATAAAATACAGTACATGTTCCTTCAAAACTTTGTTTTTGTAGGGGTGATCAGGGTAAAAGCAGATAAAAAATAATTTATTCACTGATTATCTGCTTTATCCTAACAGGATTAAACTCTGTTTAATATAATGCAGGTAACAAGTGAATGAGCATGAGATAAGTGTTAGAGATCGGTAGCCAAATATGACCGATTTCAGTACTTAACCTGTGGTTCTAAAAAGCACAGATTTTCCCAATCTTCAGGGACAGTTTTCTGTTTCAGAGAGCAGTTTTATAAATACTGGCAGGATACCAGATATCACAACTCTTAACTTCTTTGCTCAAGAATTCTGGGCAAAACCAAAAATAATTGTGAACAAAGGCACAAAATTAGGAATACTTTTTAAATATTACTCTAACTCACATGGTGCAGCGGTAGCATTGTCGCATCACAGTAAGAGGTTCTCCCGTTTGATTCTCGGCTGGAGCGCCTTCTGTGTGGAGTCTGCATGTCCTCCCCGCGGTCGAGTGGCATGCCTTCACTGAAGGTTGGGTGTCGAGTTGGCACCTCGGCACCGTAAAAATCTACTGCCAATCATGAGCGGACCGGAGTTCCACTGTGGCGACCCCTAACCGGGAAAAGCCGGAAGAAGAAGAAGAAGAACTCTAACTCACTTAAAATGTTAATAGAACAGGTTTTGCACAACACGCATTTTCCAACAATAAGAAGTAAGAAACTCTGAAGTCTAGCATTATGGACCTACTGTAATAGTTGGTGATTTACTACAAAATCAAATAGTTTACATGAGACAGAGTGAAAATATGAGGCAAAATTAGGGATGCTTTGTGAACTCAGAACAGTTACAGGTACGCATTCCTCAATGATGTGATTACATTTGACCTACCCTTACTGTCATTTGATCAATGTTAAACAAGTTGCCATAATGGTTAAGGTGTTTACCTTACAGACACAAGATGCAGGGTTTGACTCTTACATGGGGAAAATAGCTAGGCTTAAAATGGCCCATAAGGGCAGTTAGCCTAGTATTAATCTGTGAACCTGTGATGTGGTGTGGCAAAGGTAACATCATACAATTTATTGCATTTGCTGAAATAAGTGCAAAAGTACAAAACTAGTATTGATATAGCTTCTGCTTGTGTGCATATGTGTGTGTGCTGGGGTGGGGTGGGGTGGGGTAGGGTGGGGGGTTGCAATGTAAGAGTAACAAGCTGGCCGTAACTTTTTTCACGTTCTATTGCTTTTATGCTTGTGTGTGTTGTGGGGTAGACGAGTGTAGTGCATCAAGCAGTAACATGTTGAACATGATTTCTTATAGTTACCATCATAAACATATGCCTGACAGGTGACTGGTAGCTCTCTTTGGTGTTTTGGCAGGCGCAGGATGTTTTAAGGCAGCTGCTCATTTGTACAGTGCTGCAGTGAACAGCATTATCATTTCACAGTGCTTTACTCTGGCTGAGTTCTCGGCTGTGGCTTTTTCTTTATGGATTCTACGTACCACCCATGTGTCTGTATGGGTTTACCTCTGTATTCTGGTTTCCTTCAGCACCCCAAAGATATGCTGCAGATGAACTTGGGTTCCTTCAGTTTCTGTAATGGTGAGCATGCAAAATGTGTGTGGGAGTTTGTACATCTTGTGATGTGCATGGCCTGTCAGGGGCAGTGTGTGTGTGTGTGTGTGTGTGTGTGTGTGTGTGTGTGTGTGTGTGTGTGTGTGTGTGTGTGTGTGTGTGTGTATGTGTGTATGTGTGTGTGTGTCTGTGTGTGTGTGTGTGTGTGTGTGTGTGTGTGTGTGTGTGTGTGTGTGTGTGTGTGTGTGTGTGTGTGTGTATGTGTGTGTGTGTATGTGTGTGTGTGTGTATCTATGGACTAAAGCAGCAATAATACTAGGCACATGCATAATTCTTCTGGGTAACAATAAAAAAATGCATTAACAAGGCATCATTATTCAGAAATAAGGCATCACAGAATATCCTGACCCTCAGAACTTCTGGGGGTCTAAGGGCTCCCAGCCCCAGGCTGTATAAATGCATTTTGACATGGACCTACTGGTAGCATCTGCCATCAACTCTACCTATTCTATAACCAGCCTTCCTCAGAACTATGCGCAGAAGGTTGCTGTTGCCTGTGTGGGGACAGGGGATGATTGTGATAATTATTTCTCTAATTTTCCTCATAAGTCTCAGAAGTGTGCACAGAAGGTTATTATAGCAGGGTGATGCTAAATGAGTGGCCAATGGCTTGGTATAAACCTTAATTGTGAAGTGTATTTAAATGAATTTTTATAAAACAGTGTAAGAAACTTCTCTGTGTGGAAGATTTTCAGTCCATATATTTGTAGTTAATCACTGTATATTAATCAGATCAGACAATAGTAGTAGAAGTAGCGAACATAAACTCGTCTTAAGTCAAAACAAAACAAAAAGTAATAATAGCAAATATATAATTGCACAGCATTACTAAGTATTCAAAAGTAATCCAAGCAAGGCAGGCAGTCTGTTTCCAGTCGAAAATCCTTTATTAAGTACACAGATAAGCGATCCAAGTAAAACAAAAATTGAGTAATAATTTCCTCACAAGCTTTCTAAATATATAAATACTTTTTATCAGGCATGCGAGTGGTTTATTGTGCTGTAAAACAAAGTGTTATTGGTACACATGTTAAATTCACATCCCTTCCCCCATCAGTATGACATTCGAGCTGGTCCTGCCCTACCTAGTAGCTGTCATAATAATATATAACCCTTATCCCTTCCCCCATCAGTATGATATTCGAGCTGGTCCTGCCCTACCTAGTAGCTGTTATAATAATATATAATCCTTATGTATTTTAAATAAGATTTATAATGATATGGTACCTCTTATTTAACGAAATTATTAAGTAGATTATTAAGTCTGTGATTTTATCCAAGACAATATACTACATGGCTGGAAATATAACAACCTTAGTTCATTTGGCAATCAAAAAATATATATAAATATATACATATACATTTTGCATGTAAAAATCAATTTCTATTTTCATAACCTATTGTGAACAAAGATTGCTTTCATCCTTCTAGACTTCTTCAGGTCTGTGTACAAGAACCCTAAAAACCTGTATAATTAGTTAGTATTGCTATTACACATAATTTTGAAGAAAGTGGAAAAAAGAACCAGAAAAAATAAAAATAAGAAACAATGTATGCATGATGATGGAAACAAAATATACACTTAAATTTCAACTGATTTAAAATGGTATAAAATGGTATTTAAAACCAATTTGTAGAATAAAATAAAATAAAATAAAATTCGTCATGTAAACAATGGGGCAATTTTCAAAGTTCTAGTGCACTTTTAATTGAACAGTAGCAGTTTAGTTGAACAGTAGTAGTTTAGTCCTGGCTTCCTAAAAGAGTTCAGCTTGAATTTGTATTTAACATTGTTATTCTGATGAAGGCCCTTTGAATGAAAGTGTTCAATCTACTAATAAAGCACTTTTTATGTGACTGGAGTGTGCAGTGGGTTTCCTGCAGTCTGCTACTGAGGAATTACCTGTGTTTATCAATTAATGTAATCTTAGTCATCATTAAAAATAAAATAATCTCAAAAGAGGGTTCTGTTTTCACCAGATATTAATATATAAATGAAAGGTCATAAAAGTCCCAGGTCTTTACATTTCCCACAATTTATTTAAAGTAAAATGTTTACCTTTAGGTAAATAAAACAGAAAGGATAAGCATTTGTCAATGCCGAATGTTGACTTGCCCTGGACATTATATGACTATGATGGAATGAATGGGAGAGAGACAGGGCAAATTATTAACAACATTGAAAAGACAAAAAATTCTATAATGAGGGTGCCAGTGGTATTACTGTGAAAAGTATTTATTAATAAATCATTGTGATTTCTGACTTGCTACATGGACAAAGATGCATGGAATTGTATCTATCTTGGTAAGGCTTTTGTCCTGGAAATGGAGAAAAGAATACCTGCATTTAAAAGCTTGTTGGGTGTATAGTAACTGATACTGCTGTTGAAGGTGTTTAATGATTAGCTGTCAGGTACAATAAAAAAACTGCTGACAAATTGAACCAGTCCTTGCATCTGACCCTAAGGGTCTAGCATCATTATTAATGGCTACAGTTTCTAGGAAGTTGATGATGAAGTGATCCTGGATCCTGGAAGATGGGGGTGGGGGTAGAGGTGTATGAAACTTTATTACTAATTGGAACATCATTAATAATCTAAGATGTAAATGGGTGGTTGTTCACAATTACATGTTCACTCTAAAATTAACATTACCTGTAAGAGGTAAACTTGTCACAAAAATAAACTAACATAAATTACTCTGACTGTGACTGTAGCTAAGAAAGCTACAATCATCAGATTTTCTGCTAATCCTCTGACCAAAGACCCAGACTCCTGCAATTGTTGAATACACTAATTGCATATCAGTACTAACCACTGGTAATCCTCCAGATACTCCAACTGTCACCTAGAACGCATTCGGTAGAAGGTAGTTGCATCTGGAAGCATGTCAAGAATCCAACAAAAAATAGATGTGCATTTTGAAGAGTGGAAGTAGCATAGAAAAACTCTTATTCAATGATATTCCTTGGTTTTTCACAGAAGAATGGGTTTAAATGATGATTTTTTTCTCAGATGATTTTGATCCCCTAAGGCAATGACAGAAAACTAAGAGCTGACGAGCTAGAGGTTTCTTACTGTTTGGTTCTTTCTTTCTGCTTCTCCTAAGTGCCTGACTGTACATTGAGGTTGTCCCTTAGATCACATGTGGAAATAACCTGCTCTAAGCCTCTTAGACAATGTACTTTCAAATCTTATATTTTCAGCAAGGGTATGATTTTAGGAAGTGCCAACTATCCAGAACATAAGACAGAAAAGACAAAAACTTTAATGAACAAAGAATAACTTTTTGTGTAAACAAAATTACTGAATGAACATGTTAGAGATAAAGCAAGATAATTACCATTTTCTTGCTATACAGCGTGAAAGATAATGCTTGATGGAAGAAAAGAAATGAATGGGAAAGGACCATCAAACATATCTATACTGACCACCTAAATAAACTCTATGGAATTATTTTTCTTTTGATTTCCGGTGGTAAATCAAGATTTGCATTCTATATTTGTCCCCATTTTTGAAAAAGAAAAAGCTTTGGTGGCAATATGTTTTCTTTTAAATCTAATTTTTGAGATATTTTATTTATAAATTCTCTCTTAGATAATTACTATTGTTCTTTAGTCCCATCTCATAGAGCTACATATATACTCCCAGTATAACTGACATACCTCATCTTTCTCTGCTGAAACTTTTACTTCAAAATTTAACATGTTATGTCATTTTCTTTTAAGAAAGACAATTATTCTGCATTTCAGTCTGGCTGCTTTGAAAAATTTTATAACAACACTAATCAAATAAAGTCACTCTGAGTCGCACATAAAATACGACACCTTGTGCTCCTGGCTTCTTGATAGTGAAAACAAATTCCACAATTAACTGCAAAGCAGACCAATCTTAGCTCAGAAATATGGGAAAGAAGGTCTTTGGAAAAATACTAGAAAACTAATGCATGCTTTTTGGGCATAATATCATAAAGTAGCCTGTAGATGAATTGCACAAAGTCTTGAGAGTTATGAATGTTTGAGATATATGCTGCAAAAAAGTAAGCAAACATCTCCTAAGCCTACTGAAGATTAACCTCCAGTCAGCTAAAGCTGTATTACTGCCCTACATACTCTCAGAGTATGGCTGCTTGAATTGCTGCTTTGTAAAGGAGTAAAAGGCTGGGAGTCAGAAAGATAATGCATGCCTGCACAAAGCTATATTATTTATTTGGTCGGTTCTGTTGCCTTGAATGGTTCTTCAAACAGAATGTATGTTCAGATGAGTCCTAGATATTAAAGCTTACATAAAATGCCCATATATACATAAACGTTTTATTTATTTATTTATTTAGAAATAAATAAAGATGACTCCTAGATATTAAAGCTTACATAAAAGGCACATATATAGATACAAGTAGAAAATCTCCAAAATGTTAATAATATATAACCTTCTGACAATAATAATGCAAACATAAAAATTATATCTAAATAAAGATACAATTAGAAATGTTTCAGACTTTGAAACATTGAGATTCACATAATGGGTAAGGTGTTTACCTGATAGACACAAGGTACATGGTTTGATTCTCACCTTTGGGGAAACTGCCTTGGCTTAAAACGGCTTACAAGAGCAGCAAGCCTAGTCCTTACTCATGACATTTAAATAGCATGCAATCAACTACAGACAGACAGACAGACATGTAAACAGACATATGAATAAAAGACCAAGTTATGATTAAGATAAATAAGTGATGGAAAAGCAAATGAGCAACCAGGCCTGATACACAACTGGTAGAAATCAGTAACATGCAACATACAAGGTGCAGTTAAACATATGTATCTGATACACAACTGATAAGAAAAAAAGTACCTCATAATATAGAGTTATTCATTGTCAACTGACATTTATATATTATATACTGTAATTAGTTAGAAGTCACTCTGAGTCATACAGGATGGACAGAAGGCTTTAAAAAAATGTATTTGATTTAAAAAATTCCTATAAAATCGGTCTATCTATCTAGTACCAACCGTAAACTTGAGATATGCCACAGAGGCAATCAATCTGTTTTTTTCTTAAATTCTGAGTGAAGAAATGCAGACAAATTTGACTAAATAGCACTGCTCTCAAATGATAACTGTTAAAGGGTTTTAATGCGTAACAAAGGCACAGGCAAAACATGACTTGCCATATTCGGAAAGAGAAGGCCTGAGAATAGATCCCAGTGGGATGTCAGAGGTCACATGCTTAAATGAAGACATGATAGATGACAGATAACTGACAACTTGTTTTCATCACAGTGATAGGGAAAACTGAATTCCACAATAAGCAAGCTTGGTAATAAATGACTAATGGATAACAGTAGCAGAGACTTTTGAAAATTCATTGAATGCCTCTCCAACTGTCATGTTTTTGATCAAAGGAGATAAAAAAGATAGCAAGGGTAAACTGAGAGTGCATTTGTTGCATTTATTTACACAGTTAAATATAGCACAGCAATGTGTGCCTTGTAGAGTTCACATTTAACTCACAAGGGCTATTAATGTCAATGCTGCCTTGTGTATTATGTGTAAAACCCTTTAGGTTTTAAACAGCCATGATTAATATATCACTACCGGAACAGATAATCATGGCGATCTGATATCATCACATTTGCTAAGTCTTTTGAGCCCAACTTTCATGGAATTTAGTAAACAGACTTAATAAAGCAAAAAGCTTAAAGCCATGGTAATTAGCTGCTTGACCTTCTTTATGCAGGGAACTATTACAGCCATTTCTCACAGTGATGGCACTCTCTGCTTAGTGAAGTGTTTATTTATAACAATAGGCACTAGAAAACACTGTGGTATCAACAGACATTTTAAGATTTTTACAGAAAATATATTTGTACAAACAGATGAGTTTCTTTGAGATACGAGTTTGATTATTATGGACTTATTGGCTGAAGTTGTGAAATGGTATGTTCAGACAGACAGCCATCAACTTTTTGTACTAAAGTTCTGGGAAATACTAAAAGTATTAAGTGTGGCAAACAGTCATCATGATTCAAGTGATCTACAGAGCCTTTGATTTTTCTCTACAAGTTTAATTAAACATTAATTTAATTGACAGGCACCTGGTATTTAAAAGTTGAAGGATACCCTGCCAGAAATATTTTGGAGAATGTAAGATTGAGGATAGAAGGGAGAAGAGATAGTTTCTGTGTCTTAATAATAGCTAGATTAAATCTGTTCCTTGCCACTCTGTAGCATTGTTTATCTGTAGGAGAATGACAGAGGCATGTCTGAGTCCAGACAATATATTCTGCACCATTTACTTGAGTTGAGAAATCATTCATGGTTGGGAGCCATCTTTAATCCTTATGCTTCTTTTAGGGGTAATAAAGCTCAAGTTGATAGGTAGAGTATTACTGACCTAAACGATTGCTGTATCAATGCAACATTAAGCTAAACATGGGCTCAAGGTGACCACTTCAATGACCTGCACAAAGACAAAAATGCTGAATTTCTTCCAGGTTCAAGTAATCTGGTACCTAAATGTGTGAGGAAATTATTGGAATTTCCAAATAACTAAGGATGAGACATGACCACTTGTGTCATCAGTTACTGTAGAACAAATTAATATATTTGAATCAGCACTGCAAATAATTCAGTCCATTTTTTTCAAAGGGTTTCCAAGTCATGGTGAGCTGTTTACTTTGGCTGTAAAATAGCTACAATGGTTACTGTGATAGAGGTCAGATAAAGGGTAGTCATCTTATATTATACAGATGTGTGTGTGTGCGTGTGTGTGTGTGTGTGTGTGTATGTGTGTGTGTGTGTGTGTGTGTGTGTGTGTGTGTGTGTGTGTGTGTGTGTGTGTGTGTGTGTGTGTGCATACACACACACACACACACACACACATATATATATATATATATATATATATATATATTCACAGACACACACACACACACACACACACACACACACACACACACACACACACACACACACACACACATAATTGTATCAGGAATTACTGAATGCTCAAAAGAGGGAATGTAAAAAGAAAAATCATTTTATCATTTTACAGTAAATCTAAAATGATCAAAAACAGGGGAAACTAAAACTAATTTTTTGTAGAGGGGCAAGTCCCCTCTGCACTCCCACAACTCCTGCTAATTATATATATATAGCAATTCTAAGACTGCACAACAGCTGGGTAAGGGCAAATTCCCTTACCCTCCTGCAACACAATCACATTTAAAAGGCTGGTGGAAAAAGATTATTAAAAAACATTTTGCTCATATATATATATATATATATATATATATATATATATATATATATAGGTTCACTTCTAAATCCCTACTCTCAAAATCTCTAAAACTCAAAATACTGAAACCACACAGGATACCAAGACTTATCATATTCCACCACAAGTACATACTGAAACAAATAAAATACAAACCATATTGCAATGGGGCTGCACCCCCCACACCCCCTGCTACTTAAATATATCAACTCCAAGATTGCACTTCACTACACCAAAGAGCAATCTCGGAGTTGATATATTTAAGTAGCAGGGTGTGTGGGTGTGCAGCCCCCCACATGGGAGTACAGGGGGGCTTGCCCCCCTGTCTATACTTGAAGTATAATATGTTTTTGTATGTGGTTCTGCTGCAGTATAGGTAGTGTTGCTGTACTGTGTTTTTTTCAATATTTTATGTTTCAGTATTTTGAGTTTTAGTGATTTTGAGCTTTAGGGATTTTGGTTTCAGTATTTTGAATTTTGAGATTTTGAGAGTAGGGATTTAGAAGTGAACCTATATATATATATATATATATATATATATATATATATATATATGGATCTACCTGACTACATCGAAAGGTCAGAAGAGCGAAAACGACTTCACCGACGCCAGAAGATCGACAAGGCAGAAGACCGACGGAGGAAGACACCGACGCTGAGAACACTGAGATGGGGAAAGGATGTGTAAGTATGCGGTAGTGACGGACGTTAGGGTGCGAGTAAGGTAAGTGTGCGATGTTGACGGTGTGTAGGGATAGGGGTGGGATAAGTGAGTTAGGGTTAGGGCGCGGGTTAGGTAAGGGTGCGAGTAAGGTAAGTGTGTGATGTTGGCGGTCTGTAGGGATAGGGGTGGGATAAGTGAGTTAGGGTTAGGCGGGTTAGGTAAAGGTGCAGTAGTGATAGTTTTGGGTTAGGCGGGTTAAGTGAGTTAGGTTAGGCGGATTAGGTGAGTGTGCGATAGTGACGGACCTTAGGGTTAGGGTTTCGGTTAGGGTTGTAGATAGTTGTGTATGTATGGGTTAGTGTTGGTTTGTAAGGATTTTGGTGTGCTTGTGTTGTGTGTGTGGGTTTTGGACAGGGGATTTGTTTTGTTTGTTGTTATGATGTGTCGAGTGTATGAGGTGTCGTGTTTGTGAACTGTCGATTATGTGGTGTCGGTGAAGTCGTTTTCGCTCTTCTGCACTGTCGATGTAGTCAGGTAGATCCATATATATATATATATATATATATATATATATATATATATATATATATATATATATATAGATATCATTTTATATGTGGTATGAAAGCATTTAGAACTTTATCCCGTAATTCAGGGTTTGAGTCTTGTAATTAAGAACAAGTTATATTACCAAGTAGTTCTCTGAGACTGCCCCAGAAAAGAGGATTGTGCCTTCTGGGTTCAGCCAGTTAACAATTAAAAACCAGTCAAAAAAAAAAAAAGTTAAGGACTTCAAAAGCTGACTTTCAGATGTTTGACAAAAAGAAATTATCTCAGTGTAAGAACTCACATACGCTAACAGCAAATACACTCCTTTTCTGACATGACTTTAGATATCTGTTAGAGTTTTATGTACATCCAAAAGTGGGGCTAAATGGTGGTAGTCCACTCTGTGAGCACACGCGCGCGTGCGCACACACACACACACACACACACACACACACACACACACACACACACACACACACACACACACACACACATACACACACACACGCACACACATCTCTGATGCTACATTTAGAGACTTTCTGAAGAATACAACCACAAAAGACTTCCCCATACCTCATAAAGTTATACTCTCAACAAAATTAGAACCTCACACATATAATACATTATAGAAATTCCACTGGCCACAGTAAATCAAACATATGCAGTTACTGTACAGCGATAATATGGAAAACGCATTAACAACAAAATACTTACTGTTAATATTAAACCAAGCCAAATTCAAAAATCTATATGGCAGATGCTGCAACCTGGTAACCCCTCCAAATACACTAATAATTGCTGACTACAATGTGAGTAAAACAGACAGATATCTCACTAAACTTTGTAAGGTATTAGTAACACTGTCTTTCCTCCTCAGGGCTAAAATTACTCTTAAAAATTATCAAGAGAGGTATGGTATGATCACTGATCACATTGGAGTGGTCAATTTAAGAAGGACCCATGTACTGGTAATTTAAAAAGATGTGATATTTTTGAGCATGCTAGTAAGCATTGTAAAATCCCAGCTGTTAAGTGCAGTTTTCCAACTATCTCTTATGGCATCTGAATATCAAAGGAAATGCTGATGTTCAGGCAGTGGCTAATAACATGGTGTCATACAAAGGGATTCAGTGCATGTAGACCTGCTATAACGTGCAGTCAGACAAAACCCATTGTACTCAATGGACTTCACCTCTCTCTCAAAGGAATATATTTCCATAATGCCTTTTATTTTTGCTCAAACTCAAAGAAAAAGAAAAGATGAAGAATAGACAAGAAAAAAACTGAAAGTGAAGATAGCTTTGCTAAATGCCAGAAATCACAACAATCAAATAAATAATTTAGATTTTTTTTCTCTACTTGGAGGATATTGATATCTGTACCATTACTGAGACTTGATTTAAAGATCAAAAATGCATATGGATTCCAGGGTATACCATCTTGCACTGTCACAGATCTGATACAATAGGTAACAGTGTCTTAGTATATTTGTAATGGAATACTTAAACTCCAGAAGCCAAAAAAAAAAAAAAATCAGGAACAGAAATTATTTATATACAAACTTTAGTGAGTGAAATATTACAGGAACATACTGCAGTGCACCACCAATGACTCCTGCATGAGAATTACTTGACTGAAGTCCAGGATATAAAACTCATCCAATATATAACTCACTGGATTAACTACTCAATATTAAATAAATTTGACAAATATTAATTGAATACATTAATTTGGAATAGCAATATAAAATCTGATAAAGGCTGACAATATCTTAGATATTATAATAAAATTTCTAGAGTCTTATTTCTCAGCACCTTGGCAATACCATCTATAATTAACAGATCATTATACAATCATCTGTAAACGAAGAATACAGTTAAACTTATTTGTAAATATATTTATAACTAAATCATCCTTTCTAGATGTTGCCAATGGAAAATATGATGCACTAAATGACATATCAATGAAAACAGACTGGGTTATGATGTTGAGCAATCCAAACAAATCTGTCTAGGATACTTTCATTGAGTTCTATAATAATATGCATTCATGAAAACATGCTGGTAGAATCACAGAATGAATAAAATATGTAACACAAAAGAGATGCATTACTTGTTTTCAAGTATCAACCAAATCACAGAAACAAATTTAAATTAAATAAAGTATAGAAGATGCTTGTTTCCATTATAAGTCTTTCACATCTATTGACGTAAAAGAGGAATGAAATAATGAGACATTCTTTTAATGTGTCAGAAAACTGAAAGAGAAATTTGTGTGTACAACATATTGTCAATAAGCAATGAAGTGAATGGTCGGCAACAGGAAGAAGTAACTCTACTTGCAGACATAAGTTTTTACAAACTTCATAATATGCAACCAACAACTCTTAGAGCACCATGGAAACAAGGGAAGACATTCATTATATAAGAATAGATATGAAAAGGGCTGTTTCTTGTAAAATTAAAAACTAAAGTTCCATGGGACATAACTGGTGTTTTACCATACAGAATCAAGGAAATCAAAACTAATCCCTGTCATTTATGTTAAACATAATGCTAGCATCTGGACACCTCTGATCTCTAGCAACAGGCTGCAGTGCCATTTCACAAGGGGATCATATCAGCCCCAAACAATTTCAGAGCTATCAGCCTAACAAGCTTTCTGTGTAAAATACACACACAGCCAAGAAATGGAACAGCTTGTTGTAAGTTCACCAAGGCAGATTCAGTAAATCCAGGTAGGCACCAAACGAATTCAAATAATTCCTTTATTCAGAACCACAGAATAATAACACACAAGCGCTTTCGCTCAGAGGAATTCTGAGCTTTATCAAGACTTGATAAAGCTCAGAATTCCTCTGAGCGAAAGCGCTTGTGTGTTATTATTCTGTGGTTCTGAATAAAGGAATTATTTGAATTCGTTTGGTGCCTACCTGGATTTACTGAATCTGCCTTGGTGAACTTACAACAAGCTGTTCCATTTCCTGGCTGTGTGTGCATTTACTTCCTGGTTTGGTTCTCTGCTGTTTGTTTGACTTCTTTTCTGTGTAAAATAACAAGTGACTCAGAATGGAACCGATCTCAAAATGACACAAGGGGATTTAATTGTGTTTGATATAGAACAATATGGGTTTGACAAGTGATCTTGCTTCATATAAATCACCAGAGCATGCCAACCACTTTACAGCTCTGTTTTATCTAAACTTCCCGACATGTAATGGAGTAGTGGTCTATGTATGCTGCTGGGGGGCTGTAAATGATGGGAAGGAAAAATGCCCATGACTACATGATACAGACATAAGGTAGATACTGCTACAGAACACACCAAAGCCAGCTACTCTATGGCTCTTACAAGGGCACCAAATTATACTGACTAAAATTAATACTAATATAAATGGTAGTGTTTGACCAATGCAGCAAGGCTTTCAGGAGTGGCCACAGTCACCAAATAAATATAAGTACTCTCAAAGGTTAACAATATCACAATGACAAGTTTAAATATATTTAATAATAAATAATAAAAGAATATGAAAATAATAAAGCTCTATTTACAATAAACAACAGAGTTTCAATCACATGAAATATTAAAAGCAACACAAATGGAAAGGTTCACACAGATACAGAAAAGCAATACTTAACTAATCTCAGTATATTTTCCAGACTGACCTAAAGAATTACTGTGCTCTAGTTCACTTACTAGAGCAAAGCAAGATGATGTAAGTGAGTGGTCCTTTGTCAAGTTTGAAAAACAGATTGCCCTGAGATTTCTGTCTCAGCTAGTATTAAAACATCAATTCAGTGCTGGATTACAGAATGACATCACATATATCTAGTCATATGACTTCTGGTTCCCAAACTATCCCTTTTACTAGAGTGAGCCAGAATCTTGTGCACGTGTGTCACCATACACATAGACAGAGCTTTGCTAAGATGTGTTATAGCAACTGGAAGCTGTAAAACCATTTCAAAAATGTCACCCCTTCCAGGGTAGCCATTGGTTCACCCATATGGACTATATAGTGGGATTCCTAGTCCTGGTTTTCATTGACATTTTTCTCTTTTGCTGCAATCAGAACTGTAAGATATAATCTTTATGACCTAAACCAGGTAATTTAATTTCAGACTATTTTTCAAAGTTAGCTGGACAGAGATTAATCTCTTCTTATCTAGTATCCTCTGTAACAGTATATTCATTTCAATAGTTACAACACAGTCTGACATACAGGTGTATTTCTTTCCTGTCCAGCAGGACCCACTGTTCATACATTTTTAACACAAACAGCTTTAAAATGCATTTTCAACATAAGCACCTGTACCAATAAGTTTGATATACAAATGATATATAATTCTTTACAAAACCCCAGCTAGCTATGCTGGCATATGTTACACATCCATTGCCCTACTTCTCTTGGCATAGCTGGCAATACGTCACATCATCACATCTCTCCCCCCTTTGAATACTCAGGCTAGTCTTTCAAGTGAACATTGAGAAACATGGCTTAAGGGACATAAGCCTGTCTGAGAACACATTAACCAATACCCTGTCTTGAGATCCCATCTGCATTGGCATTGTTGACCCCACTACTGTATTGCACTGTCATATCATATGCCTGTAACCCTTGGATCCACCTTAGCCACTTGGCATTTTGTTGGCTGGCTCAATGTAGCCATGTTAAGGGATTGTGGCATGCAACTACAGTGAATTGCCTTCCATATAGATAGGGTTGAAGTTTCTTCAGTGCCCATACTAAGGTCAGACATTCTTTTTCTACTGCTGTATAACACTCCTCCCTAAGTTGGAGTCTATGGCTGAGATATACAACTGGGTGCACTTCTTTCTCTGAGAAAACCTGCCTGAGTACAGCCCCCACCCCAAGGTTCAAAGCATCTACCTGCACAACAAATTCTTTGCTGTAATCTGAACTGGCTAACACAGGGGTGCTCCCAAAACCTCTTAAAGCTTTTGGAATGCCTGCTGACAAGCTGGGGTCCACACTACCTTATCTGGCCTGTTTTTACTTGTCAGGTCTGTAATGGGAGCAGCTATTGTACTATAATTAGGAACAAACTTTTTATAGTACCCCACTGTCCCCCAATAATGTCCTCACATGCTGTTTGGTAACAGGGGCAGGCCATGCTTGAATATCTTCCACTTTGACAGGTTCTGGCCTGATCTTACCACTCTCCACTATATGTACCAGGTAAGTGATACTGCCATACCCACCTGACACTTACTGAGCTTATTGGTCAACCCTGCCCTTTCCAGTCTGCCCAGGACCTCCTTGACATGCTGAAAGTGCTCTTGCCAGGAATGTCTGTATATAGCAATATCATCCAGGTAAGCAAAGGCATACTCTCCTGTTCCTGACAGGATATGATCCACCGTCCTCTGGAATGTTCATGGGGCATTTTTCATCCCAAAGGGCATCTTCATGAGCTCATATAATCTGAAAGGATTCACAAAGGCTGACCTGTCTCTAGTGGTGAGAGTCAAGGGCACCTGCCAGAAGCCCTTGATCAGACCAATAGTGGTCAGATACTTAGCCTCACCCAGCTGCTCCAAGGGTTCATCTATCCTAGGCATGGGGTAAGCATCTGGCTCTGTGTGACTATTTAGTTTTCTGTAGTCAACATGGAACCTGGAGCTGCCATATTTCTTTGATACCTGCACCACTGGGGAGGTCCAGGGACTGCTAGATTCCTGGATTATTCCCATTTCCAATATTTCTTGTATATCCTACCTCAGTCTGTCTGACTTGCTGAGGCACCCTGTAAGGGGCCTGCTTGATAGGTCATTGGAATCCTGTATTCACATGGTGCTGCACTAGGTGGATGCACCCAGGTTTCCCAATGAACATGCCCTCAAACTCCTGTAATACTGCTGGGATTTCTTGAACTCTGGTAGGGGATAGCCAATGGGACATTGCTACTCCTTCCACTGAGGTGTCAGTTAAAGCCTAACTGAGGAGATCAGTCACCAGATCCCCCTCAGACTCCATCTGCCATCCACTGCAAATACTCAGGAAAAGGGCCTCTGTATCATGGTCAGGCTTCATCATGTTAACATGGTATAATTTGTGCCCCTGCTTCTTGTCTAGCATTTCTACCATGTAGTTAACATCACTGACCTTCTTTACCACTCTGAAGGGTCCTTCCCAAGCTGACTGCATTTTATTGTGTCTGATAGGAATGAGCACCATAACCTGCTATCCCACAGCATACTCTCAGGCTCAAGCATTCCTGTCATACCAGACCTTTTTTCTGCTATTGTGCTCCTGCCAGGTTCTCCTGGACCAAGCCCAGGAGTTTCCCAAGCCTTGCCTTGAGGTTTGGGACATATTCCACAACAAACTCCTTGTGGGATTTACACTGATTCTGATCTAAAGGCCTCCTAAAGGCGTCCTCACCCTATTCCCATATAACTCAAAGGGTGAAAAACCTGTGGATTCCTGGGGTACCTCCCTGTATGCAAACAGCAGATGGGGCAAATATTTACCCCACTCTATCTTAAACTGGTCTGCAAATGCCCTTAGCATGGTCTTTAGTATAGAGTTTAACCTCTCCACAAAATCATTAATTTGGGGGAGGTAGGGGGAGGTCTTTATGTGCTTCAGCACTCCCACAGAAAAGCCAGCAAATCTGACATGAAATTGGCAACTCAACCAATATTTATCTCGGGAAACCTAACCTGCTGAAAATATCTAATAAAATATTTGCCACCTTCTCTACCTCAATGGAGGACAAAGCAAGTGCCTCAGGGTATCTAGTAGCATAACCTACTACCACCAGGATATACTTATTTCCTCTGGAACTTGGGAATACTCAGAGGCCCCACAATATCCATAGCTACCTTCTGAAATGGCTCCTCAATTACAGGCAAAGGCATCAAAGGAGCTTTGACCTTGTTTCCTGCCTTGCCTACTTTTTGGCATTGCTTACAGTCCTGCAGTATCCTGTTACAGCCCTTGAAATCCTAGGCCAATAAAACTTCTGTATAATGTGTCTCTTGGTACACTTTATCCCCATATAACCTACCAAAGAAATGTCATGGACTATGGCGAGAAGTGCCAGGCACTACCAACTGCTGTATTACCTCACCCTCTAGCCCTTCCTCATGGGTCCACTCTCTATACAGTAACACCTTTTGTTCCAGTATACAGACTCCCCTTTTCCTTGAGAATCAGGTGCTTCCCTAGCTACCTCCCTGAAGCATCTTAGAGTAGGGTGCAAGAACTAAGCCAATCTCAACTCTACCTTTGTGACCCTTTCCAGCTCCCCTTCCACAGGAAGTCTGGTATCCTCTGATGGAGGTGCCTCACTGTAAGTCTGAGTACTACCACTCACCTCTGCCCTTGCAGTCATGCTGTCCAAGGAGACATCAGTACCTACCAGCAGCTTTGACTCAACTATAGCCACACTGCTACAGGTTAGCTCCCTTCCTGAAATAGCCACCTCCCCAGCCCTGGAATCAGGTGTGGAGTCTGCCTGGGTCTCCCCCAGCAACCATCCCCACATTCCTGTCTCCAAGCCTGACTGCATGCAACTGCATGCACACAAGGTACTGCATTATCAAAATCATTCCATATCAGGACATCTGCAGGAATATCCTCAAATACACCTACTTGCTTGTTTCCTTTTCCACCCTCCCATTCAAGCTAAACTCTGGCCAAAGGCATTCAGAATGGGGTCCCTCCTAAAGCTCTGACTGGAGTGGACTGCCCAAGTAAGTACTGCTCCTCTTTAACCACTACAGGCTTCAAAATGGTTATGTCAGAAGCTGTGTCTCTCTCAGCAGTGGCCTGTTTTCCATCCAGTAAGATAGGATATAAACTCCAGTGATAGTTTGGTACCCATGTCATCTCCAGACAACTTATCACTGGCATACTGTTATTCCCACTTGCTGGCTCCCCCACTTTTTGTTCCCCACCTTGCTTCCATGGATATCTGTATGCTACACGGCCCCACTGGTTACATTTAAAATGTCTAACCCTTGATCCTGGCGATGTACCTGAACTATTGGCTTCCTCTGTTACTGGTGGACTTTGTTGGGGTGGTTTAGACTGTCCATCATGGGTTCTTCTATATCCATGTGCAGCACTGGGTATTTCCCTTCTTGTGCAGTGATTCCTTGCTTGCTAAGTAGAGATCTATTTTTCCCACTTCATCTGCAGAGTTACACTCCTGGTCTGCCACCCAGATTCTCACATCCTCAGGCAATGTGCTAAGGGCTTGTTCCCTCACCCAAAGGTATGCCAACCTTTCAAAAATGCTGACCTGACATCCACTCACCTACCTATGAAAATAAATTCTTAAGTCAGCAGTATAATTACATACACTTTCATTTTCCTTGAGTCTACGCTCACAAAACTTTTTTCTGTAAGCTTCAGGTGTTAACTTAAAACATTCCAATAAACACTGTATAACTTTATCATAGTTTAAACAATCAGCATCAAACAATTTAGAAATAGCAATTACAGCTTTAGCATGGAGTAAGGGGGTCAAGAACCATACCCAGAGCCCTTAGTCAGCATTATACTACTGTTTATATACTTTTTCAAATATATGAATAAAACTATCAAAATGATCACATTTTGTAAACTGTGGAAGAAATTTACTGACCTTTATTGCTTCTGGGGTTTGGTTATTATTTTCCTCATTACCTGCATGACCCTGATGAAGAGTCAGCATCTCCCTCTAATGTTGGCACTGTTTCTCATTTTCTTTGGCCTCCAAACACCACTGTCTCTCTGCTGATTCTAATTCCATATGTTTTGCCTGCCTTAGTCTTTAATTTTCTTCAGCCTCCAAATGCTCCAGTACCCCTGCTGATTCTAATTGCAAAAGTTTAGCCTCCAGTTCAACTCTCTAACTCTAGACAGATTTTTGAGTCCTCTGAGGAAAAGGTGAACTTTCCTGCATCTGACGGCTGCAAATCCTCTATTACCAGACTAGTTATCCTCCTGGCTGCTGGTCTGGGCTACAGCTGCAATTAAGGCTGAAATAATTTCCTCTTTAGTCAGGTTGGCATACATCAGTCCTTTGGATTTGCACACCTTGGTGAAATGGTTCTTTGTCAGCTTGCCATAATTCTCTGCTGACATCTTTGCCTGCTTTCCCTGACTAAAGTAAACTAACAAATAATAAAAAAACTGTTGTGAAAATGAAACTCTGTATGTTTACCTTTATCTAGTGGCTGCTGACAGTACACACACCTTCAGTAACAGCTGCCTACAGGCTATAGCATTTCAATTAATATCCCATCACTGCTCATAAATATGTGATGCCCCTCCTCTGGACCATAATCAAGGAACCTCAGACCTTACCACTGACATTGGTGAGGGACATTAACTTGGAACAAAAGTAGATAAACACATTATTTCCAGATGCAGTTCTCTTCACCAAGCACAATTTCCCTTAAGAGCACACAGGGAACACACTCCTGTACTCAGGCTGGGTTTCCCTCTCTCTCACTAGGCCCCAAATAAGCCTCCACACTGACCACAGCTGTAGAGTTGAGTCCTCAGCTGAATGTTCAAAGTCAAGTCCAATACCACCCTCTCTGAAACCAGTGCTGTATGTCCCTGCTTCAAGTAGCTGACACACACACAATTTGAGATTTGATTTGTCACACACACACACACACACACACACACACACACACACACACACACACGCCTCAGAAAGGCTGGCACAGACTTACCAACTATGCCCCCTCTGTAGGGACTATAAGGTAATACTGCCACCAGAATACTTTAAAGCCAGCTATCTAAGGCTCTTGCAATGGTTCACAGTTATACTGAGTAAAATTAATAGTAATACAAATTGTAGTGTTTGACCAATGTAGCAAGGCTTTCAGGCGTGGGCACAGTATCACCAAATAAGTATAAGTACTCTTACAGGTTAAAATATTCACTAAAAGACCCACCACATTGAAAAGTTTAAATATATTTAATAATAAATAATAAAAGGACATGAAAATACTAAATATCTATTTACAATAAACCCCAGAGTTTCATCACAGGAAATATAAAAATAACACAGATGGAAAGGTTCACAGATACAGAAAAACAATACTTAACTATTCTCACTATATTTTCCCGACTTATCTAAAGAATCACTGTTCCATAGTTCACTTACTAGAGCAAGGCAAGATGATGTAGGTGAGTGGTCCTTCTTTGACAGGTTTCAAAAACAGACTGCTTTGAGACTTCTGTCTCATCTAGTATTAAAACATAATTTCAGTGCTGGATTACAGAATGACATCATGCACATCTGGTCATCTGACTTCTACTTCCCACACTACCCCCTTTACTGGAAACCTAACCAGAATCTTGCACTTATAGGTTCATAGGTGTTTTCTAGGCTAACGACTACAAGGGCCTTTTTAAGCCTAGCCATGCATTCTGAATCTCTGACAAGTTCTGACACCCTTGATAAGTGCAAGCATGGGCCTGGTAAATTAACCATTTACAGGTTACCTGTTTGTATTAGAGACATACGTGCCAAACCAGGGATGAATGTGTTACCATATACACAGACAGAGCTTTGCTAAGATGTGTTATAGCATCTGGAAGCTTTAAATCCATTTCAAAAACTTCCACCCTTCCAGGGTAGCAATTAATTCACCCATAAGGACAATACAGTAGGATTCCTAGTCTTGGTTTTCATAGACATTTTGTCTCTGGCTAAAATCAGAACTGTAAGATACAATCTTTAATGGCCTATTTTTCAAAGCTAGTTGGACTGAGATCAACCTCTTCTCTTCCAGTATCCTCTGTTACAGTATATTAATTTCAACAGTTACAATACAGTCTGGCATACAGGTATATTTATTTTCTGTCCAGTAGCACCCACTGTTGGTACACTTTTAACACAAACGGGCTTAGAAATACATTTTCAGCACAAGCACCTGTACAAACCAGTTTGATATATAAATGAAATATAATTCTTTACAAAACTCCAGCTAGCTATGCTGGCATATGTTACACATCCACCACTCTACTTCTCCTGGTATAGCTGGCAATACATCCCATCATCACAGTCAGAATAGCATAATCTCCTTTAAATGCTTTTAGTACCCTCACTTGTGGTAATACTTTTTACCATGACTACCAAGTTGACAGGATTCAATGGGAGCAGCAGCCTCTCCATGGCAACCCAATTATCAAATGGAACATTTTGTACTTTGTCCTTAATGACAGCACCATCAATCACCAGCAAAGCATGTGAAATACATAACTATAAGCAGTGCATCTCTGAGATCACTGGATAACTTGTTATGAGAAAACCTATAAATAACGTCTGAGCATAGATCTTATAAATACTCATGTTCCTTTTCATAACTCGCCCAAGCAGTGTTAGCTCCCTAAATAAATAAAAAAATAAACAAATAAATAAATAATCCAAAGAAGTACAGATTTTGCAAAATAAGACATGCCGGCAGAAGCTAACATATGTATCTGCAGATGTGTAATTATAAGAATAACAACTATTGGATTCAACTGGCTAATATCAAAGTGCAACATACTACAAAGCAATCATTTGTAACACACTTATTAATGCACTGTTTAACATGTTAACAGCTGATAATGTGTAACTTACTGGGCATGGCTCGTCACAGTACTGTCCCTTCCAGCCAGGTGAACACGTGCAAGAGCCATCAATAGGACTACATGCTGCTTCATTTTCACACAGACATGTCATATTACAGTTCAAACCCCAGCTTCCTGCAGAGCATGGAAATGAGCAATCGATACCTTGCCATCCTAAAATAATAAACACAATGCAGGCAGATCAGAACAGAAAACAAAACAGAAATGCTTCAGTTCTAAATAGGCTGTTGAGTAGGCCCTGTGGACAAAATACATAATTTCAGATCATATAGTTTATATTTGTTCCAGGCTGTTTAATTGCAGATAGGCCTTAGCATAAGCACATATGTGGAAATTCCTGTATTCTGTGTCTCTATCAGATATTATTCCTTCCCTTAAAATCTGTCCACCAAGTGACACCATCTAGCTCTAACCATATGTTACTCCTGAAATCTTACCTGTGCAGTAGTTTGTGGTCCTCTGTAGTTTCCCATAATGGCATGTCTAGGATTCTAAAGTGCATATTTACTCCAGAGATACTGAAACTTTAACTTTAAGTGTGTAGCTTTAGGATGCTAATCCACATAAAAAAGCTTCCAAAGTGCTGTTGTGCTGCCCTTTGGAGGTCATGAAATACAACTGTGGCAAATGAATATCCTGAACATCTCTAAATCCTGCACCCGGGGATCCTGGTGGTTGGGGGTATTTGCCTGTGGTGACATGGAGTAGTAAGGCCATGAAGGAATATTATAAATGGTGGATCAAGCACACTTCAGTGATCACATTAAACAATTAAAGATATATTTTCAAATACAGAATTAATGCCATTTTTTAATAATGTAGAAACATCAGAACATCCTATTTCATTTGATGAGAAGCAGTCTACCATTGCATGTCTGTGCCTAAGGGGGAGGGGGAGAACAACCACAATCCACAATTATAATCAAGCTGAAAGAAAGCTCTGCTTGGCTGAAAATATATGCCATTTCAAAAAAGCCACCAACCTGAAAAAAAGAGTATAAAATGTGTTTTATTTTGTTGAATTTTATAGAATTATGCAGAAGAACTAATATCTTTCTAATTTTCACTTGTTTTGGTGCAGTGGGGGCTGCAGGCCTCATGTGCCTTCAACTAATACAAACAATTCTGAAACAAATGAAAATTGATGTATGTTGTCTGTATTTTGATAACAAGTGAGTTTGATGAATTGGAATACACTAATACCATATACTATAAAGATCGCATATCACAGGCCTCATCTGCTAAAAGCCTGTTAATACTTTACCAAAGTTTTGTGGAGAAATAACTTATTCTTATCTCCTCCGGGTAACTCACAAGGTTTCCATACCATCACATGATGCAAAAAGATGATTACAGTAGGTGTCCACTTATTGCTGATTGTGTTGTACTCTTTCATGAATTGTGTTTTATGTAAAACATTTTGCTGTACTGAATTTTGTTACTTAAAAACCACAAGGCAGTCATCTTTGAAAACAGGAACAGACTCACCTCAGACATAATGAGTGTCAATAATCACTTCATAAATATTGAAAGTGGATAATTAGACATTAAAATCAAAGCATCTGCACATTAATATCACAGCTATATGTTTATTAACACTGATGTTTCAAATAACTCACATTAGTTGTAAAGTTTAAAACTGTAGATGAGTGAAATATTAGAAGATCTCTGAGAAAGGTTGCTGTGGCAATGACTCATTGGGTGTCTTATCCATACCTCTCAACTGTCAAGATTTTCACAGAATGTCCAACTTTTTGCCTCCTATTTTTTGATCAGTTCCTCATAAAACTTGTGGCTTTCTGGCAAATCACTGAGGATTTACATCATTAAATTATCACATTTATTTGAGTTTCAGACTTCATGTCCTTCAGAAAATGCATGCTAACATAAATCCTCTTACATTATAACCTTTCTAAGTTTAGAAGAGCAATATTTAAAATCTGTCCCTATTTTTGGGCCTCCCCCCCCTTTATTTTCTGTAATCCTATTTTTGGCCTTTGTCATCTTCTCCACTGATACCAGTTGACATCTAGTCGGGTTATTATTTCCAGGAGCTGAATACCACATCTAGCCATGTGGTACCTATTTCTTGATGGTGTGCACACCATCCTACCATGATTACAAGCATCTAACAAATCTCAGAAATCTCAAGTTGCTCTTCATTTGTGAATACGTTTCTTAATCATGGGCAGGAAAAGGAGATGCAGCTGCATTTACAAAAAAAAAAAAAAAATCACTGACACTTAGCAAAACAAACAAACAAACAACTGTCAACTATTTTCTTTTCTTCACTAAGTGACTTTTTAAATGCCATCAGCTGAAAGCATTTATTCAGTTTACTATTGAAACGAAGAATGGCACTTCTTCTTTTGCTTACATCATCGAAAAATAACGTTGGAAATGAAATCTCATTTCCTACAGTTAGTCGAATGTCAGTTCTCTGATGTCCGCATTCAATGTAATTTGAAATAGCTTTAGGTGATGTCAATCACCTAGGCTATTTAGTGTAACTTAACATTAGACTTTCACGTCAATGCACAAGGTGTTTTCTGTTTTGCATGGGGGCAAGCTCTCCTGCACACCCCATGTAGGGGGCTGCATCTCCCCCACCCCTTGCAAATTATAAATACCAACTCTGAGATTTCACTATAGTGAGGAAAAGGGTAAATTCCCTGCTCCTCACTGTACCGTGATCTCCATTCACAATACCGAACTCATGCTACCGAATCACGCTTCACATCTGTTATTGTGAATTCATAGTAGTCTAGATCGGCGTTGTGCCTCTTTTTTAACTGTTCTTTCTACCAGATGCCATTTGACCCCTGCAGTACGAGATTTCAATAATAAACCCATTTATTCTGTAAGCACTATTTTAGCTCCTTCAAACAGTATGACATTTTAAGCTACAAAAAAAGCAACCTTGACAATTTAGTGATCTAAAAGGATAAAGACCTATATGGAATGAAATAAAGCTGTGGTGCACTATGACTCCCAAACAGCAGATAAAATAACAGGAATGGGTGGTTAAATGTGCTTGAATGAAGTACAAAGATCAAAACTGTATCTCTTAGGGAATACTGCAGTACTTATTTTATGTATTATTTGACAGTGTGAGACTTCATGGGCTTTCTGAGAAAACCTCCCCTACAACAAGGAAGTAAAAAGCAGATGCTAGCTGTCCATTTTTATTTTGCCTGCTGTAAATCAATAAAAATAAATAGGGAGTTCTAAATTCAGTAATCATTTCTATATGAGAGCTACCGAAGTAAACTTGAAATGTCAGCCCAAAAGAGAAGGATATAAGAGGTAAGGAACTATAAATGTGGGTTTTCTTTTGAATCACCTCATTGCAGAATAGAGTAGGAGCTCAAACCTTTAAGTGAATTTAAATTAACAGGTAATGTCAAAGACAATTGAAAAGTCTTTAAACCAAGACCTACACTTTACTTAAATGCAAATGAAAACGACAAGAAAGAGGGTAGTCGAGGAAGCTGCAATATTTCGGATCCCAGCAAGTACTGATGCACTTAATGTTTTGAACAGCATGCAGCTGACAGAAGAAAAGAAAAAATACCAAGTGGATGCCAAAATGTTTGAAACTTTCTGTAATACTAACTACAATGAAAAATATGAACAATGTGTATTTAACAGCAGAAGGTCAGAAATAAGAATGGGTTTGTAGAAAAATATATTGTGGACTTAAAGGCAGAATGTTAATCTTAAATGTTGTCACTCAGACTGAACAAGTAACATGGGATAGGTCCATTAGAGTAGTCAGGTACAGGGAGCTGAGTGAAAAGCTATTTGGCAAGTTGAGCCTAACATTAAAAATCAATAAAACTGTGCAAAATTCAAGAAAAAAAGTTGAACAGAATCAGAACATTTGCTGTGTTCATTTGGAAGTCTATGTTTTAAAAATTGGTATAAACTATAAAATAAAAGGGAAGTAAAGTGAAAGGCACATAAGAATAAATCACATGGCAGAAGTGGAGAAGAGGTGACTTTTTATACTCTGTGGGGAAACACAAGTCATAAGACTGCCCTACATTTAGGATGAAATATCGGAACTTGGAAAAAAAAATAAAAATAATTTCACAAAAGTCTGTAAGAAGCAGAACCAGAAAAGAATTGTATGATTCCTTGTACAGATGAGAATGGTAACTTCAGTGAAATATCTAGTGATGTCCTTGTGGGCAGCGGCATAACTAGGAACAGCAGGCTAAATTATTCCTAAACTACCTCTGTTATGTACACATACATGTCAGAAACTTTCTCTGCTCTTATTTAATAACGGAACTGCAGTGTATATTAGATTATACATAAAACAAAGAAAGTAGCTAGGTAAGTTGCACAGCTCTACCAAACAGCAGAATTACTAATAACAGCCTATAATGAAACCAGAGTAAAACTACACTATAAGTAATTGCTTTGTCCAATCAGTGTGCAAATTTCTGATTATTAATGACTGCTCATTGTATAATATTCATTACATAAGGCTGTAGTGGATAATGCATAAGAAATCATGAGTAATACATATACACTGCCAATTATGTTGCATGTATATGAGAAATAGTATGAGTGGCTCAACTGACATATCAGTTACATATATTAGAAATACATCAAATATTACATTTCAGAGACAAAAAGGAGCTTATAGTACTTATCAGAATCAGTAAAGATAAATATGAATACTGCTTTTAATGTACTTAGTTGTATAGTGAGCCATAATATCATGGCAAGCAATGTTACTGATACTACCGTACTCAAACTATACTAATGGACACTTACTGTGAATGAACTTTATGCAAAACAGACTACAATCTACATTTACAGTATTAGGTCTTATCAGTCAATGTTTTGGCAACAATGTAGATTATGTTTTAAGACTTATTAATTATCATATTCTGCATGTCTTTTAAATCAAAACAGATTAATGGCACATTATTTGAAAATGTATATTTGTGCATCAACATTTCATCTCATAAGTAAAGTTCTAAGTACACAGTTATGAGACTGTACTTAAAAAGGAATATTCATATATGATTGGGTCATTTAATGACTGCAGTAATGTGTACAATTTATAATGCAAATTAGAAAGGTTCATATTATCAAGTAAGTTACAAAAGTATTAATACAGCTAAAGCATTAACAGTATTTATTTTGCAAACAATACTGTAATAGTACATATGCTTACCCTATAAAAACATAGTAAGCAATTAAAGCTTTAATACTTACAGGTTTAACATTCATTTTCTAGATTATATACTTTAGAATTTTTTTTTTTTGCTTAAATAGTGGAAATATGCTACGTATGGAAATAACATGAATTGGCATTATATACAGTTACATTTTATGCAGTACTATAAGTTGTTTGCAGTTAGTACGATCAGTTAAGAGCATGGCATCTAATGGAGTAATAGTAGGTGTAATGTCTGGTAGAACCCTGAGAACAGTATCACATAAAAGCAAAAGTAGGAACATTTCTGAATATGCTGACATGCCGGCTGCATTGAGAATGGTTCTTCTATTGTGTAGCTTGAAGTGAGTATATGTTAAAATATCTTACAGTCAAAATACTGAAACTCAAAATATTGAAAAATAAATCCTATTTTATGCAGGGAGCAAGCCCTGATTTGTACCCTCACACCTCTCTGCAACTTATACATACCAGCTATGTAATTGTACAACAGTGGAAAAGGACAAACTCCAAGCTTTCAACATTTTGACTTTTAGATATTTATACCAGCAGCAGCTTTTAGATATTTTGACTTTAGACCAAATTAGTGTCACCACTTGAAGTATATAGCATCACTAAATTAATTATAAAAACAATTGTGCAATGTTATCTTTACCTTCAGATAACTAATCCATTGTTAATCAAAGCAGTTTAGTCACTGTTTTGTTTATATAGTTATTCAAGCAAGATCTTATATTTTAAAAGTTTTCATTAAAAATTCAGTACACTGTTCTTAAGACAATCAATGCAATTTTACAGTATGACTTTCATGTCTGGCTAATTCCATTTTTACATTTACAACATACTCAGTCAAATTCCACATTCAGAAAGTCTTTAAGTAAAATGCAGTTTGTTGCTATGTCTGCCATTATGTTATTACATCATTTCATCAGACCACTAACACAGTAATCCTCCATAGCATAATGCAGTGATTTAATGACATGGCTTTTTGTGACTTCATGAGAGTGATTTTATACTGTGTTTAGAAAAAAAAGTATTAAAACATAATTGTTTCATTTAATAACTTGAGTTCTATAAAGCGTCCACTACCACTGAGATAATAGTGTACGACGTTATAGAAGAATTTTATACAACAAAAAATGATGCTCAAGAAATAAAATACATACACACTGCCATCATCTGTTACAAGAGAAAGAATATTAGAAGTACGTTTGATTCAGCTACACTGCTTATTCACATTGGAAGCCAAACAGAAGTATTTTAAAGACACGTAATTCATTGGTACGGATGATATGCATCAGTGTTGGCAAAATGAAATAATACTGCTGCTGTGGTAAATCAGCTGACTGACAATACAGCAAGTCCAACTACCACAACGATGATGACAATCAGACTAGAAGTACCAAAAGTAAACTGTTTTATTATGCATCTAATGTGCATTAAGTATACGCATAACATAATATATATATTTATATATATTTTTATTTTATTTATTTCACATTTGTTAACCGGGTTAGTCCAAATGGGTAAGAAATTACCCATTTTCAGTGGAGACCCGAGGGGAAAAGACCCGAACAAAACATACAAATACATACAAATAGAGACAAGTTAACAATATAAAGAGCAAAACAAACTTATGGATACAATGGATAAGAAAATACATATATATATATATATATGTGTGTATATATATATATATATATATATATATATATATATATATATATATATATATATATATATATATATATTTAGCTATCTGTATATCTGTGTGTGTGTGTGTGTGTGTGTGTGTGTGTGCATGTGTGTATGGATAAACTATATATAGTTTTTTCTCTGCAAAAAACAATGTAATACAACACTTTTTCTGTTTTGATAACACCATATTTCAATGTATTTTCTTCTGAAATACAGAGTTCAATTTATGTGTATTTCAATGGGTAGCATATATAAATATATATGTGTGCATGTGTGTGTGTGTGTGTGTGTGTGTGTGTGTGTGTGTGTGTGTATGTATATATAATCTATGGGCCGGATTCATGAAGGCTTGCACGGAGTCTAAGAGTAGTGTAAGACTCCATGCAGCCTTCGCGATCCAGGAACAGCCCAAAGTCCGTGTAAGAGTCAAGCTAAAACGGCTCTTACACGGAGTGGGCTTGGATAAGCTAATCACCTCACTTGCAGCCGAATAGCATGCAAATGAGGCTGATTAGCGATCCAGGAAGCCAAGAACAGCCCGTGTAAGAGCCGTTTTAGCTGCAGAAATGTACTCAGTTGACAACTGAGTACGTTTCTGCAACACGCAATGGAGCCATGTCAGCTCCAAATAAAGGGTGCATATGTTATAGGCAGCATGCCAATGGCCAAATATGTGGCCATTGGCAAGGTAACCCCATGCAAATATATGGAAAATATAATTTTATTTTTTCGGCAATTGCCGATGTGTAAACCCAGCGCAGCCCCGCGCAAACGGGCTGCGCTGCATAGAACATAAAAACGAAGGTTTTAAACCTACAAATGTAGGTTTTATGCAATACATGGAATGTCAATGGAGGGACCAGCAGAGGAAAACCAACATGGCCACCGTGTAGTGGTTGCTAAGGGGGGAAGCTGAGTCTAAGAGATGTAACTAAGCATTAGTAGGCAATCTGATGCAAATGAGTGTAAGGATACTGAATTCCACTGTCACATAGCAAATGAGCACATTCTGAGTAGTGTAAGAGTTATATACGGGGGAGGAACAGAGTAGGAGATAGGTGACATCACAGGGGGGAATGGTAGAAAGAGATGGAGTTCATTGGAGGGTAGAGTTACATGACAGATGTCAGACAGATATCAAGGAAAGAGGTGTGCCACTAAGTAAACATGAGAAAGTCAAGAAATGGAAGGTGTACACTGTTGCCTACACCAAAGTTTCCTGCTGGACGTGTATGCGCACGTGTGCGCACAACTAAGCGCGAGTAAGGCGGTGTGCGCGCGTGTAAGGCAGACTGAGTATGTGGGAGCGTGTTGGGAGATGTTTAACACCGTTTGCGTGGGCGTGCACGTGTTTTAATCCGAATAAGCAGATTCTAAACTGTGTAAGTATGTGTGTGCGCATGTAAGCCACTGTGAGCGTGTTTCTGCTGGTTTGCACACGGCTCCACCCTGAGGAAACAGAAAGGAAAAAGGAAGCAACAGATGTACTAGGAAGTTAGCAGGGAATACTGCCGGAGCTAGCAGGTGAAAACAATTAGATGCAGGCAATTACACAGGCAGAATACTAGGCCGGCCCAGCACTTAAAAACTCTGCAAACAGCAGTGCAGAATGTTTCTCTCAAGAGACACTGCAAGACAGGAGTTAAGTTATCAGAAGTGAAAACTGAAAAAGCTGAACTCAGAGCAGAAATGTTAGGGGCTGCCATAGCTGTCATAATGAGACATAGGCGACTTGCTGAGGGTGGTGACAATGCAGATGGTGCCAGACAACCCGCAGTGAGGAGACGGAGAAGAGTGTACAGGCCCAGGGTCACCTACCACGGGTTACATGAGCTGGAGATAGTAGAGCGTTATAGAGTGGACAGAGACCTCCTGCAGCAAATAGTGGAGCTGTGCAGGCCACGCCTCACACACAGAACCAACAGAGGGGAACCCATCCCAGTGGAAACCAAGGTATGTGTTGGCCTAAGAATACTAGCAACAGGTACCTTCCAGAGACCAACTGGCGATATGATGGGGATATCACAGGCATCAGCTTCCAGGGTACTGCACCAGTTCCTGGATGCCATGTCAGCACATGTCGGTGATCATGTATACTTCCCCAATGCCCATGAGGTATTGGCCAGCAACATGCATCTCTTCCAACAAATAGCGGAATACCCTGAGGTAGTGGGTGCAATAGACTGCACGCACATACGCATCAAAGCACCTGCCGGTGAGCGGGGTAGGGCATACATCAACCGCAAGGGCTTCCCCTCCATCAACTGCCAGGTCGTGTGTGATGCCCAGGGCATAATAATGAATGTGTGTGCTGGCTGTCCTGGGAGCTACCACGATTCCCACATCTGGCATTTGACGCAGCTGTGCCAGACATTTGCCAATGGGGACATCCCGCACGGACACCTAGTGGGGGATGCAGGATATGCACTGGAGCCGTGGCTGATGACACCCATCAGAAACGCACACACACCTGAACAGGAACGCCATAATGAGGCACACGCACAAACACATAATGTAATAGAGCGTGTGTTTGGGCTGCTCAAGTCACGGTTCCGGTGTCTGGACACATCTGGTGGAGCCTTGCAGTACACACCAACTACATGTACCCAAATTATCATGGTATGTGCTATGCTACATAATATGATCTTGCGAAAACAGCTGCAGCAGGACCAGCATAGGGCTGGGCCAAACAGCCCCCCACCATCGCCAAGGCCACCACAGGCACAGCGTGACTTGAAGGAGGAACAACCTGAGCCTGCCCCAGTAGGCAGAAGGAGGCGTGCCCAGTATGCCCTGGCCTTGGCAAAGAGGCAACGCATAGCACATACATTGGCTCAGTAGGAACCTTGGGAATGATACCCCTCTCTGACTCACTCATATAGTAACAGGGATGCCTAACGTGACACAACCTGCTCACAAACATGTACAGGGAAGTGTAATATGTGCATCCGACAGAGGCAGCCCTGCAGCACCACCTGAGGCATGAATGCTATGTGTTAAGTAATGTAACACCAAGTACCATATGCACACCTGAGGACCCCGACTAACATCCTACCCTCAACAAGCAGCATGCCACAACATGACAATGAGATGATGAAGTGCAACAATTGACTGAAGTATTGCAGTTAGGCAAAGGGGACCCAATGTGTGCCAGTCTGGGATGACATGCTGAGCATGACATGATGCACCACCTGCTAGGACTGGCGTGCACCTATCAGTGCAGGCTGTATGGATACTGGCAAAGGCTGTTGTCACGCACAGTGTGCCCTGAATAGGTAAGGCTCAAAACACAAACCTATCTCCATAGGTACCAGAAGGGATAAGAATAAGATAAGGGATAAGTTCAAACAGCAAGATGCATGCAGTCTAAGCCCACCCAGTATGGAGAATGTTGATAACTGTGCTGTAACAGAAATCTGAGGCAAGGCTCACAACAGCACCCTAACACTACCAGGTTACACCTCATACTGTGCTGTACATCCTCAAAACTTGGAACAAGCTACAAAAGGAGGGTGACTAGCAAGAATTGTCAAGGATAACCACACCCCATGTTGGTACCACCACAAAAGCAGCATGGACTAGCCATGCTCAAGTAACAGTGGCTAAAACTGCCCCCAGTTTATAGCCTGCTACAGACTACTGGCCCAACACCAGGAACTGCATCCGCCCATGCTGGAATACATGAATATATCAAGTCCTCCAAACCACATTATATTGGGCGACTGCAAATACCCAGACACATAGACTGGGAGCATTATACCAGCTGCAACAGTGTAGGACAAAAGTTCATCGAATCCACAAACCAAAAGGCCCAGGAACAACGTACCACCCCCACAAGAGGGATAAGCATACTGGATGTGATAATCAGCAACATGGGTACGGGATGTCAAGATGAGAAGTGTATTGCTCACTGGTAAAACCAGACCATATAGTAATCACACTGGATATACAAATCCTGACCACAGTCCCTGGCCGAAAACCACAGTGGAAAACATGTGCTAAGCAATATTTGCACACCTCCAAACTGATGTGGAATCCATTAAAGGTCCCGTGCAGGTGCAAAATATGGGCCACACCTCAGAACCTGTAATACAGCCATTCCATGAACACTGCCAGGAATGCTTGGATTATGCAGTCCCAAATTAAAACAAGACACAGTGCCTAAATCTGGCATGGTGGACACCAGCCATAACCAAAACATGCAAGAGAATGAGGAAGCTACTACATGATAGAGCAAACATGAACAATGAAGTAATTACTGATCAGTAGTATGGCAATAAAATCTGTCCACACATGCAATCCACTAAGGCCAGTCACAACAAGTGGAACCTGTGAAACCTGAGGGAATGTTACACCTGCCCCAAGTACACAGACAACCCCCAACTCCACCCAAGAAATACAAATATATGTGAGAGATGCAACCATCCATCCAAACCGGAGGCAGAGCTCCCTCAACTCAGCACTCCCAAAACAAGTCAGTAGGAGAAGGTAACCACACACACCACAAACACATACCCACATAGACCTATCACAACTGCAAACCAAACACATAAACACAGAAATACATTCCCGGAGGCAGAAATCACAAACACAGCACACCAACAGAGGCCACTAAAGCAGACACCCAATGAAACAGCCTCCAAACATAGCACATGCAACACATAGCACACAAAGCTGGTGTGCCAAACAGTCACAAGCCAGAAGGAGAAACAACATGCCTGATACAGTTGTAATAGGTGACTCCATAGTCAGACACACTGCTGCCCCGCACACCAGACTGAACAAGGGAAAGGGTACAGTAAGCTGCCTGTAGGCTGCCACAATATGCCACATAACAGAAATATGTAGGTCACTCCAAAGCAAATAGAAATATGATGCAGTCATAGTCCATGCTGGTGTGAATGACCTGAGATGTACTGCCCTAGACTACATGTAAAGAGACACAGATGAGCTATCCAATTATGTAGTCCAGGCCGGTATGACACTCACTGTTCGCAGCAACCTACCCTTACCAAGAATAATGCTACAGTACAAACACGGAATGATCAGTCATAGCAAGTAGCACAATTACTGGTGTCATTCCAAGGGGATCCAATGTCTGTCTGCTTGGGATGTCATGCTTGACAAGCCATGCAGCTGCCCATGGGATGGCCTGCACCTGTTACCCCTGGGCGTCTGAATATTGGATAAGGCCTTTGCCACCTCCATACAGCCTTTTGTAGGCAAGGCTGAAAAGACTGACCCACCACCCGAGAAAACATAAGTGGGAAGAAACATAAGGGAAATGCTGACCAATGCCAGATGTGTACACCCCAATATGCATGCTCCCGAGGCCATCCCCAGAATAGAGAACATCGATGTCTGTGCAGTGACAGAAACCTGCTGCAAGGCTCCTGACAGCACACCAGCACTACCAGGTTATACCATGTACCATGTGTCATGGCCCCAAAACCTGGAACACAACATAAAAGGAGGTGAGTATCCATAGGCAGCACAGACACCCATATGTCCAGGTAACTGACAATGCACAAGGCAGTAGAGTTCACCCATGTGCAACTAACTGTAGGCAAGACTGCTGTGCAGTCTGTAGCATGCTACAGACCGCACTCTCACACGCAATAACCCCCCCCAACCGTCCTGAAGACACTGGACAGTATGAATGTCCCACCAAATACCAAACAAGGTACCACGAATTACCACATAGGTGGTAAACCATTATGTATGGAAGGAGTAACCAGGGACTTAGGGACACAAGTGGACAGTAACCTGTCATGTGACACCCACATTGCCAATGTGGCTAGGAAGACTGTCTACATGTGACACCGTATCAGGAAAGGAGTCACATCTACGGCAACAGAGGTCACTGTGCCCCTATACTTTTCCCCAATCACACCCATAATCCAGTACAATGCCTCATATGGGATCTACCTTACCTGACACCTGCAGCAGTTAGAAAGACCTCAAAGGTACCTCACCAAGAGGATAAAGTGTCTCACATATATGTCATATGCTGCCTGGCTGTAGACACCCCAGCTGACTCCAGTCACAGACTGCCCACACAGAGGCATTGCATGCCTGTTGTAGGAGGCCATGCCCAACACAGGAGTAATGGACATGCTCCACCCCAGACAACACATATCCATTGAGCTGCGAGAGTGAGAGATGTCAACCTCAACAAATAATGAAATAGGATGTGCGGTGGGACAGATACATAATCCAGAGGCTCCCACACCCTGGACCAGAATCCCACTCCATGTTAGGCAGAGCCCCTCACTGACACTGTTCAACAGGAATCTTGCCAAGTGGATGGATGATTGTAGAGTTACAGTGGGGGTCTTCACTGTGTCATGTCCAGACAGAGGCACAGCAAAGCAAATCATAAATGGCCATAATATCCACATAGCAAGGGGTCTCAAAAGCCACACACACTCTGGCTAGGCTAACAAATGCCCAGGGTGGATAGCCTAGTATGAACCTAAGAACCTATGTAGATACAAATTGTACAGGACACTAAGGATAATCCCAAGGCTTACACAACTGATGGTAGGAGCCATGTTGGGAATTCACAGATATGTCCTGAATCACACAAATACCACAAACACACACACATATTGCAAACATACATCCTGACAGGTGCAGTGCAAACCCCCCCACCCCCACGAATGCAGAATATCTATCCCAGCAGACTGCTGGCCCCCTGACATTGCAGATGCTGAGGTAACAGACAACATCTCCAAAGCAAAACACACAGCAGCAATGGTATGAGATGGTGTCCTGGGCTTAGTGCAACATGGAGTCTAAGATGAATGGAATGCCAAACCACACTACTGCTCAATGTCAGCCTTACCACAGAATATGTACCCAAAGAGCAGTGTACAACAACAGTGGTCCATCTCAACAAAGGTGTTGCCTGAATGGATACTGAACAGTACTACCCCAGAATCCTGAGAAGCCCAGATTGCACAGCTATGGAAAGGATCAGCATGTACCACAGACATAAGGATGTTGGGGACCTACTGACACCGGACCCAACCCAGTGTGGCCTTCTCAAGTGCAGATCCTGCCCCTAACCATGTTTGACTCAATTGAAACAGTCATTAAGGTCATTGATGAGGGCAATGTGCTCCACACAGTGTATCTGGACCTTGCAAAGGCTTCTATACAATACCCTACATGTTCAGTATAGATAGGCTCACCAGCGTAAATATAAACCCACATGTCAGTAGAGGGGTTGCAAACCAGACCAAGGACAGAACAGACATGGTCAGACATGCTTCAGCCATGTCAGACTACAAACCAGATATAACTGGCATCCCACAAGGCTTTGTCCTGGTATCTCCCTCGCCTGGTATATATGTCCCATAGGTACAGGCAAACATGGAAGGACTGTGTCCTAACATGTTTGCAGAGGACTACAAACTGCTCACCACATATGATCCACCAGCTGACACATGCATCCCACAAAAGGGCCACATAGAAACAGACAACTGGTGCCATAGCTATGTCAGCAAGCTAAGTGCAGAAACGTGTATAGTCAACCCCGTGGATATACAGTAAGTGCCCACCAATTACCACATAGGTGTTAACCCATTATGTAGTTAACATGTAATGAGAGACCTGGGGACACAGGGTGATAGATATCCTGCATTGGACAAACATGTGCTGTAGTGTTTACAGAAACATAACATATACCCACCTAATCATGAAGGCTGTCAGATCTACATAAGGGGAGGTCATTGTGGCTCTGCAGTCATCCTGCATCAGTGGTACAATCGACTACAATAGCCCCTGTGGGATGTACCTCAGCAGACACCTCCATCAACTGTAAAGTCCCCAACAGTACCTCATCAGGAGTATCAAACAGCCTACACAGATGCCATGTGTTGCCTGTGTTGCTGGCATCAATAAACATGCTGCACCTAGTACAATCTGAATGGCAGTGAGCTATGCACATGACAGACCTGAACCCCAGCACTGACTTACATAGGACAAGCTGTACTGTGTGATCCATAACACAGAAGCCACTCCCACCCATGAGTGAACCCTCAGCACAGGCTACCCATAGAGTCACTTATCAATCTTCCTCAATAGGAATCCTGATGGGTGGACGGGAGATGGTAGGTTTATCCTGGGTATCACTGTCATGTCACAGGTAGACAGAGGCACAGTATACTAACCATGACATATGTCATGGCAAACTCCTCTTACAATGTGTGTCGAAGGACAAACACACTCTCCAACTTGCATTAGACATGGACTAGGGCACATCGCTAGTGTTTGCAATTGTACACCTATGTTGTGGAATACACTAACAATGTTGGACAAGCCTGGTGTAAGTAGTTCATATCTGAACAGAATGCAACATGGTCAGATGTACACAACTGGCCCCAACCAGGCTGTTGTGCCCACTATCGAAATGTAAAGCAGTGATAGCAGTAAAGCCCAGGATACTGTCCACCACAGTCAAAGTACTACCAGTACACTATACAGTACTACAGTGTTAGGTCAGTGTGAAAGGATGTTGACAACTGTATGCAAAGTATCCCATGCAAACACTGCAGGCACAGTATAATCCTGTTGTGTTCACAAACAAAGAAGTTGTACAGTAACTACACAACATGACACACAACCCACAACCATAAATGGGTGATAGTTTGTGAAGTTCACACACATTCACAAATGTGGTGGGCTGCAGAGTCCAACATATGGAATGCTCACACTGCTCACACACTTTGACAACATGCCATGGGAAGGCTGAACTGGGCATGCTCACACACTTAGTCCAAATCTTGGTTTAGCAGTTGGACACACATATCTGGTATTGTTATGTGTTATGCCAGGAACCAACCACATTACAGCAGTCTGCCCAGTGCACACAGTTAAATGACTACAGAGACATACGTGATATAGTGGATCCCTCCCATATGCAAACATTTTCCACAGATGCAGAAGTTGTTCATACCAACAGGGAATGCTATGGCAATAAAGATATGCAAACAGTCTATCAGCAACAAATAATGTGCATTTGACAATTAAACATAATGGTGTAGAGGTCAACACTAGGCTGTTTGCCCTAGGGAATGACAGCTTAGCCATAGTGTGCTTGGTGTCTGCCTCCCCACAGGATGCACATTCCCCTTTCCAAACACAGATGATGTCAGCACCCTATAAGTACAGCAGGAGAAAAGAAACTTCCCAGTAATCCGAATAGCGCGCTCTGCTAATGCGTTCATCTCAAGTGTCATTACATAGTTAGGTAGGGGTTTCAAATCCTGCAAGTGCTCAGTGTGTGTGTGTGTGTGTGTGTGTGTGAGTGGGGTTGGTGTGTGTGTGAGGGAAATGTCCCTTTTGGCAAATAGGAAAAGACACTACAGGATGCACATTCCCTTTCTAAACACCGATGTTGTCAGCACCCTATAAGTATAGCAGGAGAAAAGAAACCTCCCAGTAATGCGAATAGCGTGCTCTGCTAATGCATCCGTCTCAAGTGTCATAACATAGTTAGGTAGGGGTTTGAATCCTGTGAATAGCAAGTGTGTGTGTTTGTCTGAGGGGGGTTAGTGTGTGAGGGAAATGTCCCTTTTGGCAAATAGGATAAGACACTACAGGATGCACATTCCCTTTCTAAACACCGATGATGTCAGCACCCTATAAGTATAGCAGGAGAAAAGAAACCTCCCAGTAATGCGAATAGCGCGCTCAGCTAATGCGTCTGTCTCAAGTGTCATAATATAGTTAGGTAGGGGTTGGAATCCTGTGAATGGCAAGTGTTTGTGTTTGTCTGAGGGGGGATAGTGTGTGAGAGAAATGTCCCTTTTGGCAAACAGGATAAGACACTACAGGATGCACATTCCCTTTCTAAACACCGATGATGTCAGCACCCTATAAGTATAGCAGGAGAAAAAAAACCTCCCAGTAATGCGAATAGCGCGCTCTGTTAATGCGTCCGTCTCAAGTGTCATAACATAGTTAGGTAGGGGTTTGAATCCTGTGAATGGCAAGTGTGTGTGTTTGTCTGAGGGGGGTTAGTGTGTGAGGGAAATGTCCCTTTTGGCAACTAGGTGAACAGACTACAGGATGCCCATTCCCTTTTCTAAACACTGATGATGTCAGCACTCTATAAGTGTAGCAGGGGAAGAGAAAACCCCCAGTAATGCAAATAGCGTGCTCTGCTAATGCGTCCGTCTCACGTGTCATAACAGTCAGATAGGGGTTTGAATCCTGCAATTGGCAAGTGTGTGTTTTTGGCTGAGGGGGGTTAGTGTGTGTGAGGACAATGTCCCTTTTGGCAACTAGGTGAACAGACTACAGAATGCACATTCCCCTTCTACACACTGTTCAGCAGACGGCCATGGCTCTGGCACAAGTTGTCTGTTGCTATGATGCCCCTTTGGAAGATGCTTGTGTCAGCTGGGGAGTCGATTATGGTGTCCAGTTTGCAGTCATCTGCATATTTGGACAGCCACAGTTCATCCGTGTTGGCCTGTACCTCCAATAAATATGTACCAAACAAGAGGGTCCCAGGACTGAGCCTTCTGGGACACAACCTGTAACTGTTATGGGGTCTGGCATGGCTCCAGCAAGGCTAACCATGTGGGTTCTGTTCTTGAGCCACTGTGCAATCCATCTAGTGACATAGGGGCTTATATTTAAGCTGGTGAGCTTCCCTAGAATGCCCAAGTGGGGTATTGTTGCGAAGGCGTTTGCAAGGTCCAGGTAGGCTGTGTGAACCACCTTCCCCTCGGCAATGGCCTCGGTGACTGTATCAAAGAAATCAACCCGGTTACACCCGGTAGTGCTGGTGTGCTCTCAGTAGCCCTGAACCAGGCATCTGTTACTGCACAGATATCGATGTTTTCCATGCCAAGGAGTGTTTTGGGTGCATGCATCTGGAGGTTTAGACATCTGGCGTTGGGTAGCATTGCTCTTAGTGTCGTATCCCTTGTGATACCTATGAAGGTGGGTTTGTCATTTGAGCCCTGCCTAACATAGGCACTATGGGGTAGCAAGAGCCTTTGCCAATATCTGATAGGCCAGGGGTGACAGGTGCAGGCTGTCCCTAGCAAAGCAGGTAGTTCAACAGAAGATGAATGTGTGAAGGTGTAGTGCCTGTGATTACTTAGCAGTAGCATATATGACTGCTCACGTGGACACATGCCAGGCAGGTCATATGCACTGTGTCACAGGCAATGTACATGTGAACAGGTCAAACAGTGGCAACCTGTCAAGTGGGACATGGCCATGCATATAGTAGGCTATGCAGATGGCACTAGGAGTCCACAGAAGCTCTATAACTATGCATTGCAGGTGTGATCGGTATTCCAGGGTAATTGCAAGCAAACATGCATGCAGACAAAGATACAGTGAACAGGGCTCCATGTAGTCCATTGTACAACAAACAAGCTGTACCAGTTCCATAAGGTAACACTGCAAATATGCAGGCACTATGCACATGTACATGGAAATACACAGGTCAGATGGCTAGGGTCCAGTCTCAGTGCACACAAGTGTACGGAACATGCATGTACTGTCAGGATGTACAATAACTGGATAGAAACCCATGTGCCCATACCTGCAGTAATACACGTGAAATAACAGACACTGAGCCCTCTCTCAGTGGTTCCATACTTAGTAGGATGTATGCTCCCTGGCCTGCCACCACAGTATCCCTGACATATATGGGGACTCTCCCTCCTGTGACAGTTAGTTATGTGTGTTGTGGCTGTCTAGCATGGTATGAGATGTGTGCATGCAGTGCTAGGGTGCTCCTGTGTGTCCTGTACCAGTTGTGTAGTTCTGCAGACATATCAACATCCTCAAACATCTGCATTGCAGAGTCTAGTGTGGGCAACATGCCACTTGCAATTTACATGTCCATCATTGTGTATTACTACATTCATTACCCTATCCCCTGTGCTACCTATGTATGTAGCCTTCTGTTGACATCATTACCACCAGTATGCCAACATGTGCAGATGATACACTATGGTACTTACCATGGGTGTAGACAACAGGACATGACAATCACACAACTACTGCATCAGGCATGCTGTGATACACCCACAATTAATTCAGCACACAGTACTGTTAACAACATGATACTATTACTACACATCTATGTGGTCACCCTGTGCATCAGCAACATGTTAACCTGTACCTGCACAGTTGTTACAGATTGCAGGAGGTGGCACAGTTTCATCATATGCACAGGGTGTGAACTTGGTATGCCTGAGTCAGCCACCCATACCACCAATTGACATGTATGTGTATGTGTGTTGGTGAGGGACAGCAGTAGAAGGTGGGGCAATGTTGATGCAGTGTGTGCGTGTGGGGTAGCCCTAGGTGTTGTCAATTTGCATGTGTGTATGGATGCACACAGTTCCACCTCATGGCTGCCATATACTGGTGTTTGTGGACAGCCACAGACTGTACCTGCCAGGTCATACAGATCAGTGTCTCTGGCCACGGACATGGTACCTGTGCCTTGCAGGGGTGCTACGGACCGTATCCGGTACCAACCCAGACTGGGTACTGTCATCAGAAGCAGGTGTTCGTTGACTGGACACAGATCCCTGTCGGGCCTGGCCAGAGCCACATGCACGTGGTCTCCTGGGGCGGTCTGATGACAGCACAGACCCAGCATTGCTGGGGCTGCTGCTGGCACTACGGGGGCACCCACGGCCCTGTTGTCTTCTGCGCCGACTGCCAGCTGCTGCTGTTGCTGGCATACAGCCACGTCGATGCCTCAACCGCCCACCATCACCCTGGCTCATGGACATGTAGTTGTGGAACCGGTCTAATATGTCCCCACAACGTCTGTCTACGACATCAGTGAAATCACGGATGGCAGCCGCAATGTCACACATACTGTCAGTCATGGCTGTGCGACATGCTGCCAGCTCCCTCAGACCCTGTCTGGTGTACCGTTCCATACGTGACTGTGCCTGCATGACAGTCCGAAACATAGCCGAGGTTGTAAGACCTCTGTGGGCACGTCTGACAGGGGCAGTACGCCCATGGATGCTCCCACGAGAACCCCTGGACATCTGTCTGTGTGGTACCATCTCTGGGCCATGCCCATGGCTGCTGTGTGGGGAAGCATGTGCCACAGATACCACATTACCCTGGTCAATGCCCACTGTATGCTGTCCATCACCTAGGGACAGTGGTGACAAGGGGTGTATTGGCAGGATAACTGTGCGCATTGATGGGGTCGACAGCTGTGTACTGTCAATTGGCTGACCAATGGCAGACCCTGGCATACCGTCCTGTGCCATTACACCAATGTCATCATTATCAGTACCCACGGCACCTGACTCAGGTTCCCTGCTACATGACACCAGAGCAGCAACAGAACCTGTGGGAAGGAAACAGGAAACACAGTTTACAATGTCTACACATTACCAGCGATGCACACATGCACAGGTGCACACATGCACATCGCACATGCACACATGCACACATGCACACGTGCACACATGCACACATGCACAGGTGCACACATGCACACATGCACACATGCACACATGCACACATGCACAGGTGCACACATGCACACATGCACACATGCACATGTGCACATCGCACACATGCACACATGCACACATGCACAGGTGCACACTTGCACACATGCACACATGCACATGTGCACACGTGCACACGTGCACACATGCACACGTGCACAGGTGCACACATGCACACATGCACACGTGCACAGGTGCACATGCACACATGCACACGTGCACACATGCACACATGCACACGTGCACACGTGCACACGTGCACACATGCACACATGCACACATGCACACATGCACACGTGCGCACATGCACAGGTGCACACATGCACACATGCACACATGCACACAGTTTCACACAATTGTACAGTACACAGTATGCATGATATCAACACACAGACACATACACACCTACATGCATACAAAGAGCACTACTAAGTGAGCCAAATAGTACTATTACTATCAACACTATAATAGGAATTGTTAATACACACTCACCAGCATGGATAGGCTGCATTGCAGTTATACCAGAAGGTCCTGCAGACATGAAGAAACTAATGTCAGTGGGCACAACTGTGCCATTGTTACTGAGTATGATACAGGTCAGGAGTACAATAGTTGCCTTTCACAGGTCGGCAGCTAATATTGAGGATATCACACTTGCACATTAAATACTATGGTGACAGCTACGAACCAAGGACACACCTCACACATGCATTAACTACCAGTGTACACAACAGTCAACTATACATATGACACATTACCTGCCCGTTCACCATCTTGCTGCTGTGTGGCCCCAGCCTCCATCATGATGCATGTCTGCTGCTGTTGTTGTTGCTGGTGGACTGGAGCCACTACACTCAGGAGTAGTCCCTCCATTCTGGTGAGTGGGGGATGTGTAGCCACCCCACCACCTGTGGCGACCTGTTGCCTGTGGATATCTGACGCACGCTGACGGACATGTCTGATTAAATCACTGCAGTGATGTCGTACCTGCTCATATGTCCTATTATGCGTGCCTATATCATTTACCCGACGGACAAGGTCTTGCCACAGTGCAGCCCTCTCCTGCTGATTCTGGCTGGTGCGGGAAAAGAGTATTGCATAGTCCCGCACCAGGCTCTGGTGTATCTCCTCATCCTCAGCTGTGGAGTAGGTGGGGTTCCGCGGGTGGGCCATGTACCTGAGAAAGAAAATAACCTGGTATCAGCAATATATGTCAGCAGACTTTGGCACACATACTACACATGCTACTCGACTGTTATGATACAACATATCTCACATATGTAGTATCTGTCTGTCTATTGGTGGATACACATGTAGATGGCCAGGTATCAGTGCTTGGCCAGCAACTGTGCAACAGTACCTGGCAGACGCCATACGACATACTACCAAACACCAGCAGTCAGAACACCGATTCAGGTCAGAAGCACCTCCTCACTCTGGGGGTTTGTATCTAGGTACTGTATGGCCTACATCGGCAACTACTGTGGGCTGACCACACACTGATTGCCCTGGATATACATATCCCACCTCCACCACCAGCACAGATGACTATAGTGCATAACATTACAGATACAAACTTTACACTTTGTAACAGTGATATGGTATCCTTACAGCCCACTGGGCCAGTGGCAGATACAACCCACAATAGTGATCCCTACACAATTGCTTTCTACAGACATCTCCAAGAATGCATGGATCATGCAATCCCATATCTGACCAAGACACTCTCCACAAGGGGACAGCATCCTGTCTGGTGGACCCCAGCCATAGACAGATTGTATTACAGAAGATGGAAGCTACTGCAAGACAGAGCATCATTCACTGAAGGGAGGGCATGTCTGAGCAGCACTGGTAAGGATCTATTTCCCATCATACTGACTACATGGGCAACGTTGAGAGGGAATTCAAGAGTGACACTACAGATGACCAGGAGGCCTTCCTCAGTTATGTTAGCAACCTGGTCAGGAGCCATCCTCTATGCCCATAGGTAGTACACAACACATATTTCACTGACACCACAGATATCGACAACATTGTGGCGGACAGGTTCAGTGCAGGTGTCACCCCGCCCTCTCCCCTGTAACAAGGCATAGTTATCCCAGCTGACTGTAACCTCCCCGTCATCACAGATGTCCAGGTGAGAGACACCCGCAGGACAGCAGAATACACAACATGGATGGGACCTGATGGTATCCCCAGTGGCATGCTACATAACCTCTGACAGGAGCTAAACACACATATAGGAGTGCTATGTAACACTAGCCTGACTACAGGATATGTACCTGTACACTGGTGCACAGCAGCAGTGGTTCCACTCCATGAAGGAGGCACCTCACCATACCAATACAATACAACACAATACATTACATTACAATACAATACTATACAATATGCTATTGCCCCTGTGTCTACAGCAGCATACTGTTCTGCTACCCTGACCATTGTGACACATGTGGTGTGATGGTAACTGCTGCTGTCACACAGTTACACAGGGTGACTCATATGGCATATTACCTATCTGACTAACATTCAGCAGGGGTATGTGTGACATGTACTCATGGGGACTCTCGCTTCTTAACACTGTGTGGTTTATTGCAGGGTGTGTCTTATCTGTGAGTAGGAACCCTTACCTCCACATGTGCACACTATTGCAGTGGCATGGACGACACACAGCAGACATGTAGGTTGTGGATGGTGGGAGGTGTTACTATGGTTGTTGGACATCTGTCATGGGTGTGACCTCCATATGTAGATCTGGGAGTGGTAACCTGTATGTGGGTAGCATATGTGTACTCTGTGGTGTTGTCAGTCACTGTGCATTGGTAATGTGTTTGAGTGCGTTGTCACAGTGTTGTACATGTCACTGTGTCCTTCTCCATATCTGTTGCTGTAATGTGAGGTCCATACCATGGCAACCATTATGTGGTGTGGGGGGTACAACGACCTACATGTCCATACCTGACTCACCATGTCTGCGGACACATACCATGTGCAGGTATTCCAGGGATAGTGTGCCACTGTGACTATCATTGGGGCCACTATTCTACACATTTCTGACCCTGCTCACCCCTGACACATGCAGTGGTGGGCGGCCAATCACATATCTGGTGGTTACTGGTGTGGGTGATCTGGAATGTGGTATGATACTCCAGATTTGACACTGGTGTTCACCCCATGCCTTTGTCACCAGGCGCCTGTTGCAATACATCTGTACACATGTGCCTCACTCAGACTTTATATACATCTCTCTCTCTCTCTCTATATATATATATATGTATATATATATATATGTATATATATATATATATATCTATATGTATATATATATATCTATATATATATATATATATATATATATATATATATGTCCGTATACATATACACATATATATTGATGTACATATATTGCCATAGATGTGGAGGGGGGGGCACAGAGGGGTGTGAGTGACAGAGGGGGTGGGACAGGCTGTGTTGCAGGTCATCATATACAATCATACCTGTAGGTAGTCAGATCAGTCTGTCTATGTATATGTATCTACATATATCTATATCTGCATGTGTGCATTACATAGATATGTTGGTACAATATTCTATCGACATCTGTCTATGTATTCCTACATTTCTCTCTCTATGTATGTATACATATATGCATATTATATATATATATATATATATATATATATATATATATATATATATATATATATATATATATATATATATATATATATATACACATACATATGTTGACATACATACATATCCATATGTTAGACAGGTATATCAACATATTTGTCTACTATACTGTATACACACACTAACATACTGCTAAACATACATAGCTGTGTAACCTAATTTGTACATGGCACTACAACCTACAATCAAACAACATTGATATGTGCACATAGATGCTCTCACATACAAATGTATGTACAGCCTTCACTGATAGTTGCTGTATGTCTCCTGCCCTTTACACATCTTCATATACATATGGATACAGACCAATGACACATATGGAGGGTTCACAGTATGTAGACCTTTATAGTATTACTTTACATTACCTGTGTTTGTCACAGCTGCTTCTGCTGCTGTCTGGTTCTCTGTCCTGCTGCTCCACTTCCCAGTTGTCAGCTTTCAGGTAGCTGTTGCTGAACAATTCGTTTCTGTCTGCTTAATTGCAGTTTTCTCTGTCTCTCTCTCTCTCTCTCTCTGTCTGACTCTCACGTCCTTCTCAGGGTGCAATGAAAGTATTGCATGCGTGGACATGGAGTACAGCATACTTTTGTAGGTATCTGCATATGCCCATGTGATGGCCTCTGCACCAATTGTTAGCCGGCATTTGCTAGTTGCATGCAGCCAGTTGTGTACTGATTGCAGTTCTCACTGTGATTTCAGAACAGTGCTATAAAAAGGTGTGTGAGATAGGCGTAGCCCTTTCAGATGTTAAGGGCAGGGACCATGCTGTTATGCTGTGGACAATGTTCTGTGAGTGTAAAGATTGGTATCTCTCTCATATTTCCAGGTGTGTTGTAGATTAACATTCCTCCATTCATTTCTCCAGTTTCCTGTACTAACTGTGTATGTACACTGACAACTACAACTACTACTATTGTTAATGTGTGTGTGTGCTTTCCTTTCACATTTGCTTGCACTCTGTTGCTAGGTCTTCAATAGTTGCCCTTTACAGTCACTACTTCTATGCCTGCTAGGTGTCTTGACTGTAGTGTGCTGCTGTAGCTTTCCTATTTTCCATGTACATTCACACCTTGGAATGCTTGCTATATCTGCTAGGGTGTTACAGCATGCAGTGTGGTCTGGCCATGGTGTGGGCCTTGACATCTATTAGGGTATTTGAGTATGCTGCTAAGCAGGCCCCAGAGACATTCAGGTTTATCAGTTATGTGCCTCATGGAATGGTACATATCAGTGTGGTACACCCATTAAAATGTCTGGTATGCTGCAGTTGTGACTGTGGGTTAGCATGAGCATATGTATTACTACACTTTTTCTGCCATGCGAGTGGTGAATACTTTCTGGACTCCATAGTTACCATTGCATGTGTTACACCTTTCTGCCTACTGTTTGTACATTTCACATGGGGTCTGTGGGGCATCCCTGTAAGACATTCACTGTTGCTATGTCTAGGTTCTTAACTATTCAAATATGGTGGTGTTGGACCAGTCATGTGTACAGATATTTGCAGGCTGTCCACATTTCTGCCTCATAATTTGGTCAATATGTCATGCACACCTTTATCTGGCAGGTCAGTCTGGGCTCAAGTCAGAATATGGTGACAAACATTCAAGTTCCAGACTGCATACCCTTCCAAACATCCCACAAGGTGTAGACCCTGTTACTTTCTGAACTGTCTGTGTTTGTTGTAACTTTATTTGTAATGTGTCCCTGGTTTTGGGCCTTTGCTCCACATATTTTATTACTTGGTCCAGATGTGTTCCTGTAAGAGGTTGTGGGGTATGGGCAGTGCTTATCCTGCTGTGAGTATGTGTGTGTCTTGCAAGGTGCTATGGTGACATTATTACCTACTAGCTTCCAACTAGCATGGCTGTTTCTGTTCACACACTACTATTATGGAAATCCACCAGTTTTGTTTGTGATTCTAAATGTCATGCTTTGTGTACTACACATCTATATTCCCTTTACATCCATTCCTACTGTTAAATGATATATTTACTATAGCACAATGTTTCTATATAAGAGTCATGGCTTAGTGGTAAGTCATGCAGACTATAGTTGCCAAGGTCCTGGGTTCGGGACTCACAGTGGGATTTTATTTTTCATTTGAACTGAGTACAAGACCTGTCAATCAAATTGCCTAAGGCACTTTTAAGCAGTTGTAACCGGGTTAGCGCTGGTTTGCGCGGAGCTCACGCATGCACACTGGCGGTTAGCTCCGCGCACACAAGCGCACACCCGCTTACAACCACTTAAACGTGCTTACTCTTGCGCACACCCGCTTATTTTCCTTGAAAGAAAAGAAAATGGGGAGACAGGAAAGTGGTGAAAAAGGGGTCACAAAGAGGGTAAGACAGTAGGGAAACAAGCTTGGGATGTGCAGGAGGGATGTAGGTAAGGCCCATAGCTGCCCATTTCTTCAGCAGCTACAGCTGTGCATATGTATGTAATTTGGTGTGACATTTGAAACCTTCCACCCCTGAGAGAGGTGTCAGGACAACAATAATACTTGTTGTACAGCCAATTGAATTGATAGGTTCCATGTCCAGTAGACATGTGTGCGGAATGGGCAGCTATGTATGGGGCGTAATTTTTTTGTGGGTACAGAGTGCCCTTTTTTTTTTTTTTTTCAGGTGAGAGTGGTATGTCAGGTGAAGGTAGTCAGTACAGCTGGGGAGGTAGGTTGGGTAGGTTAACAGACAAGACAAACAAGACGCATACAGGGGCGGTGTATGACACGTGTGGGGGGGTTACACAATTGACGGGGACGGAGGTTTGGATATCCAGAGCCCATGAGCCCACAGATGGCAACAGTGGAACTGATATCCCCACCCATAGGCAGTTGCCACTGTTCCTTCACTGCCCAGGACGGGGCTGTGCTGGGGGCTGTGTAGGCGGGGCAACGGGCATGCCCGTTAGTTGCGCCACCCGTGCCTCGAGCTGGCATAGGGGCTCGAGGACAGAGTCCCGAATCTCCCTACGCACCACAGTCCGGACGCTACAGAGGGTGAGTGGTGGATCTCCTCCGGCCACACTTGCAGAGGGGGGGCGAGCCCCATCCCCTGCAGCGCTTCCACCCGCAGGTGGCACAGGGCCACCGGAGGAGGGTCCGGACTCGGCACTAGTGCCAGGTGCACTTGCCAGCTGAGGTGGGAGAGGTGGGTCTGCTGGAACCCGCCTTCCCTGTCGTTCTATGTTTTGCATTATGTCATGACAGTTTGGGTTAGTGACATTTAATACCAATCACAATTAGTTGTAACAGCATGCATTAGTATTCCCATTAACCAAACACCCAGATATTCACAACATTGAACAGTGTGCATAACACATGCATAATTTGAACAGTAATACACAGTCCAACAACATGCAGGGTTGATTGATGGCAACAGGCCATCAGGTGTGGATGTATGAACAGGGCGGATGCATCAACAGACATGCAAACATATATGACCCAACAGGACAGACATCCAGGGGTGGTAATTGTGATTGCACATACCATTTTCACGTGGAATGGGTTATAGGTGGTCAGAGGGTGGGGTAAATAAAGTAATATTAACACCTTCGAATACAAATACATATGCTGTACATTTCTAATAGCTACAGTTATATACACACTACTGTTCTAACTACAGTGTCCTATATGTTAACTACTTAACCTTGCAGATAGAACTGTTACTGCAACATCAATCTACATTTTATTGCTGTTCATACACATTCATATCGAGCTTTGTTCAGATACATCATCCTGTTACCTGTGCTTTATATACTTATGGACAAGTGTGGATGTTTGGTATATCAGACAATCATCCTATCTGCATATTTCAGACTGGGAGAAACATATCCAGATGTTGGTGTACACATTCCACATGCAGCAACACTTTGAACAGATTTTGCTGTTTGGTTCTGAGTCTCACATGCATTTAATTCTGTCCTAACTGCAGTATGGTTTATTCAGGGGTTAGAACTACTGTATTGCTGTATTCCTGACACTTTCTCACACTCTCTCACTTGCTTTCATGTTACTATTCAGACTGGTACTTCTAGGCTTTATTGACATGTTTTAACAACAGTTATTACAGTTCTTTCCAGCAGTCTCACTTCTGTCATGTTTCAGTATTTCCACAGGGATATATTTCACACATGTGATTTCATCCTCTTCTGCAGCTATACTTTACATGCTGCTGCAGGTTGTGTACTATTTTCTTACAGGCAGGGCAGTTTTACTCAAAAATATATGTTGGACAGTGTCATGTTTAGTTTACACTTACAGGCTGGGAACTGTTGTAATCAGGCAATACTTGCATACACTTTCACACTGTTACTTGCAGATTTAATTCCTTCCTGGCTACACTGCACTCTTTTGCTGACTGTCATACATTTATATATCTTTACAGTTACTAGTAGTGGATTACTGACCTGCCTGGTGGCGCAACCGCACCAGCCTATCGGCATAGGCTCTGCGGTTCGCAGAACGGACACCTGCAGCTGTAATATAAATGAAGTAATATTGGAATACAAATCTCCATAATTTCAGGTAGTTTAACTTTCTACATACATAATTAATTGTTACTTACTCAGTGGTGGGGCGTTGGGTGATTGCCGGGCCTCCTGGATCCAAAGGTTCAGTTGGTCCTGCTTGCGTCTCTTCAGGTCCGCATGGTGGTGACGGACCTGCTCACCTGTCCTTGGAATTCCTGTGGCACTGGTGAGTTCATGAGCCAACTGGTCCCACGCCTCAGCCCTGTACACTCCCCAGAGGACCTGGCCCTGCATGAGTTGGGCCTCATGGTTGTGGACTAGGAGCCAGGCCATGTACCTGGACTCCTCAACACCCCACCTCTGCGCTCGAAAGCGACTACCCTCACCTACACCTAACATTCTGCCTGCAGGTCTGTTCTACAATCGTTTATGCTGTGTATTCCCGCCTATGGGGCTTATATAGTCCGTTTTTCCCGCACATATCTGTGATTGGCCAGTTTGGAATTGTATCAACTTCAGTAAACCTGCATTGTCATGCTGTAGTTTGTATTCATTCCTATATATGAGCTATTATTGCATTTCTAGGTACTGCTGTCATGGCTTAGTGGTTCTGTACCTTGACTATGGTGTATAGTATCCTGGGTTCGAACCTAGCCATTGCTTTTTATTTTTTATGACTGTCTAGACATGTTGAGGGGTGTGTCTGTGTAAAAGCAGTTTTGATACGGCTTGCTCACCGTTGCCCGTCGGTTAGCTTGTTTGCGCGGTGCGCAGCTCCGCGCAAACGGGGTAAGCTGGTTTAAGCCTCATTTGGCTATCAGCACGCATATTCCGCTCAGCTCAGTTAGGAGCACATATATTTAGCATGGTAAACCACTGCTCAGCTACGGGCACTCAGTTTGCACCAGTTGGACCAATGCTTATCTACGGGCACATACACTCACTCTGTGGTACTGTAGCTCAGCTATGGGCACATCTGGCAGTTTATATTCATTTCTTAGCTCACATTTATTCAATATAAATGGGATATTTCATTGCATTTTACATATATTCTGGTTTTATGTGTACATATGTGTCAGGGACTTGTTTCCTGCTTATTTTGCAATAAAAAAAATTTGTGTTGTGGGGGCTCGAACCATGAATGCCTGCTCTGCAGCCGGCATCTCTACCGCTACGCTATTGCTTCCTGGCTTATTTTGCATATTTAGTTTTTATATGCTTTCCCATTGACTGCTAACTGTAGCTGCGCTACGGGCACGCCCGCGCAAACGAGCGCACTCACGGTTAAACATCTTTACAATTTAAAAAAAATAGGATATGTTCATTTATATTTCTTTTATATGTGTATGGTCTGTAGGGGCATGTGTTGTGTTGTGTTTATTCACATTTCCGTGGACTCTGTTGTGGGTGTCTACTTTGGGCACTTTTAGGCTTCTGGGGGCGTGTCCGCTTGCAGGGCTCAGCCTATGGACACACCCCCTACTGTCTTACATGGACCGTGTTAGACTTAGGTGTGATTCAGCATGCTCTCATGAATATGCAGAGCATGCTGACATCACTCCGTTTAACTGCAGCCTCCGTGTAAGAGTTATAACTCTTACACTGAGGCTTCGTGAATCCTGGGGTATATCTATCTACTATATATATATATATATATATATATATATATATATATATATATATATATATATATATACATATATATATATATATATATACACACACACACACACATATATATATATATATATATATATGTATGTATATATATATATATATATATATATATATATATATATATATATATATACATGCGACAAAAGAAAATAATGCTGAAATGTATCTGGGGTGCTATGTTGGTTAAATGACAAATTGGTCAAAATGGAAAGCTACACAATAGATATATTTGACAATCCACATTTACAGTGTGTATTTGAGATTGTGGTATAGCAGGGAGTGGATATTTGCCCTTACCCTGCTATGCTGCAGTCTTAGAGTTGGTATATAAGCAACAGGGTATGCGAAGGATTTAGTCCACCCTAGCAAAAATATTTATGTTTTTCCTGCTTGTCTGAGTATTTGTTTGTCCATTGCAACTGGTATGCTTTTTACTTTCTAAAAAAATAAAGTATGTTATACATGAAAATATAGAGTAATATATGTGTGGAATATATTACTTAATTGAGATGCTTACAGTACTTTTGATTTCTTGAAGGGTGTAGTTCTTAATGATGTACTATGACTGACTAAACTTGACATGATATTCCATTTATTGGCTACTTTGATTGTATAATAATGCATTTTAATAGGTTTGCATTTGGTATTCTTGCAGCCTGGTAAGTTTGAAGTTCAATTGCCCTTCTTCAATATGTTTCATTTTGGCTGTAGTTGTATTCATTCCATAAATGTGTGCGAGTGTGTGTGTGTGTGTGTGTGTGTGTGTGTGTGTGTGTGTGTCTGTGTGTGTCTGTGTATGTGTGTGTGTGTGTGTGTGTGTGTGTGTGTGTGTGTGTGTGTGTGTGTGTGTGTGTGTCTTGAATTATGCTTCAGAACAAATGGCAATAGTATATAGTATTTCCCATATTATTAACTAACTATTGTTACTAATGCCTGGTTTAACAAACATATTCAAATTGCTTATTATGGATAAGACCTACACAAACAAATGTATTACATCAATGCCATTGTATGTATACTGCTGGCCATATCATGCCATTAATATTCTGTTTGGAAAGCTACTGTTATATAATCTGAAGCATTCAACTTCAAGAAAGTATGTGTGAAAACAATTTACTAATGTTACCTGTTTCATTTTTTTATGCATAGATAACAGCTGTCACTTTAAGTAAGACTGAAGTAAAGTTGAATTTGGTTGCTATTCTACCTATTTTGCCAATCAAACAAGCAAGATCTTATTAAGGTAAGCAATGAAACAAAATAATGTTACACATTTTGTAAGTAAAAAATAATAATCCTCTTTATTTGGTATTACCTGTCGATGTCTAAGAATGAGAATTATAGAGAAAGCCATAAATAATGGGGACAAGGGCCCAAAATCAGGGACATATTTTAAATATTGCTATTATAAATTTAGAAAGTTGCTAGAGTAACAGGGTTTTCATTGGCACAGATTCTTTGAAGAATATGAAGTCTGAAATTCAAATGTATGTCATTATTTAATGATTTTTCAATCCCCATTTATTTCTAAGAAAACCAAAATTTTTATGAGGAATAGATCAAAGATATGCTCAAAAATCTGGACATTATGTAAAACACTGGACAGTTGAGAGGCATTGCAATTTCCAGTATGAGTGACAATGTTCTACCCGATTCATGTTTTGTAATGTCATTATAGTAAGTTATATCATAAGGTCAAAGGGATTTCTAATTGGAAACAATGTATTACCATGTCTATTACTGCATTATTGGATCACTGAAAAAAAAAACAGCAACACGATGGTCTTCTAATATTCTTATAATATGCATACAACAATATTCACACATACTGTTGGCATGAATTTGTCATACTACCCAAGGAAGTAGAAAGGACTGGCATAACGGTTAAGGTCTTTGCCATATATATATATATATATATATATATATATATATATATATATATAAGGTACACAGTTTGATTCTGATCTCTGATTGTCAGCTAAGCTTATAAAAGCTAAGACCCTGATAATCTCGTACTTATCCATGACCCAATGTAATTACTGTAGGTAATGCTAATTACAAGATTACGTGTCGAGAATGATGTTTACGTAACATTTTCACATCACTGGATATGTTCATTTTCCTTTTTCATTTGGTACTTGAAGAAACACAATTGTTTGTGTCTTCTAGGGTCCCTGAGTAACTCCACTGAAACTGGGAGTCACAAAATGCATCTTCCCACAGTGTTATTTCAATGACTCATCATGCTGCAACTCAATAAAAACAACTACTTGGGAAATCAAACAGGTGAAAATTTTATAAGTTAAGTATTTTTTGTGGGGGTAGCAAGTCACAACATCCCCTGAACTTCTATATACCACCAAGTCCGTGGTCACACAAGCACAAAGATGGAACAGAAGTCACTAAAGAAAGGAATCATTGCTGTCACACACTTAAAAACAACACTGGCACTAATGTCTGTCCTAAACAAAACAATGATCATGGAGCTGAAGTTTAAAATCTCATTCAATTTGCTTTTGTTGAGCAGTAGAGCAGCCTACATCAGTATATAGCAAGAAACGGTATATATTCATTTTTAATTTATACAAATCATTCTGGTCTAGCACAAATATAGTTCTTGTATATGCTTGTGTTCTCTCTCTCAAAGGATGACAAATTATTTTCTTTTGTCTACATCAAATCTGCAAATACTAAATGTTCAGAACAACTATTCTAGTACGCTCAATTTAACAGCATGAGCAATATGTTTTAACTGTAGTTTACTGTTATTAAACATTTTTCTGTAAGTTTATAAATGGTGATATTCCGAAATGTATTTTAATTGACACTAAATCAATGTTTCTTTATTGCAAACCTACAAAATGTTTGTGTAATTAAATTTTACTTTACAAATTTAGTCATACAAGACAGAAAGTAGCAGTAGCTGAATATTTCTTACATAATTCAGTCCTTGGGTTAATAATACTCTTCAATACTTATTGACTGCTAAGTACTACTTTTTCAGCTAACCAAGATTTTTGACTAATGACTATTATGCCACAAATTCCTTCTCTGCTTAGTGCTATTCTTAAACAATTTACTAGTATTTGTCTTATTGTATATGCAAAAATGAGATAGCTGCATTACTAATAAAGCTTTTAAGATTAGTTATAATTCAGAATGACCTGAAACAAATAAAATAACTTAAGATTTGACTTATTTGTCGCATTGCATTTGGCACTAAGTCTAATGAATACAAACTGTTACTTTGCCAGTGCCTGATACAATGTTAGTAAACTCAAGTGCTTCACAGACTATGAGCATCAGAATACAGCTTCTTCAAAGCAAAGTAATAGGAAGAAAAAACAACAATTATGTTCTGAATCTCTGACAATGTCATTCCACTGACATAATAAGTTAACAGATGTTGTACTGCCTTGCACGGCAGTAGAACAGTTAAGACCCTCAAGCTACTCTGTGGCTACTTCTACAATAACATAAAGAGGAAGAGATAATCACACTATCAAATTGGTGCAAGTACTTTAATAAATAACAGTAGTTCTAGTGCTGACCAGGGCTTCCTCATACAACCATGTTGATGCAGTAACAGGGTGCTTATCTGTGATGTTGGTGAATTGGGCTTGACTAGTGACCATAAGAGAAAAAAGCACCAGATACTATGAAGGAGGTATAACATATAATTCTTTATTAACAACTCAATAAAAAAATAACAAATGGCAAGCACCAGCTCAATGCATTTCCTGTGAAGCTGGAGGACTGTCTGGACAGTAGACCTGAGTTACTGATGGCCAGGTTACCGATCTCATGGGAAGGTAATGGGTTTTTGCAGCACACTGCTGCTCTCTACTGGAGGCTTGAGAGAGCAATATCAGTACCTCACAGTGCATGTGCATATGTACATACACAGAGGAGAGACAGAAAGGTAATGTACTATGGGTAGATGCACTCATGATCACACTACATCCCCCTGTCCTTCAGTAAGTTTAGGGCATGCAAAAACTCTCTGCAGGCAGGAGCTGAGAACACTGGTTGAGACACGATGATCTTTTCTACCTCCCTCCCAAAGATGGTATAAATGCTCTGCTATATCTGGACAGGTTGGTGGCCTCAGTCTAGGGGGCAATCTGGACACTTATGCGAATGGTGGAAAAAGAGAGACACTGATCTCTGCAGATGGTAATTTTGTCCAAAGGGGACAAAAAAATCATAAAAAAGTACTGAAGGCCTACAAATCATTTCATTACTTGTAATCAGTTACTTTAAAAGCACTCTGATTCATATTTGAAGGTACAATAAAGAAGTAATTTTTCCATTAACCTGTATTTAGCTACAAAAAGTTAAATCATATGTCATGCATGGTTACGACAAATTAAAAACTACTTTTTCTCTTTATTCTTGCTGCTGTTCCATTTTAAGCCATGACTCATATACCATTAAAGATACAAAAGTCTTAACAATCATTTATAACATATATAACCAAATAAGGCAAAATAAACTGATCAGGTGGCTCACAGAAAACTTATTTCAAAACCATGGTGTTAGCTATGATGACTCTTGAGATTGCTTTTCTGTTTTTAGGTTTCAGATTTAGTCTACAACAGTTTTTCCAAATGGAATAAGTGATGGCTGTATTCCAGTGTGGTACAGAAATATGAATAATCTGCTAATGCCAGACATTCCTCATCTACTATGTCATACTCAAGTCATATTTATTGCATCTGCAGAGTATCGTATTCTAAGAAAACTATATGAACACAAGGAATTTTCATCATTATCTGCTCACCGTGCAGAAAAACAACAAAAACATTGTTAATGCATAGCAAAAGTGTATTATAGCTCTATCTGAAAATGTAGCTATAACATAATAACAAAAGATTAGCAGAATACAATCCCAGTTTATTTTAAGATAAAAAAATTGCAGATGATGAAACTAGTAAGCTCTGTATTTCGTAAAAAAGTTACGGTTGGTGATTAAAACAAAGAATATTACAATCAATGTTGCAATATAAAGCAGGATGTCATATTCTTTAATCATTATAGAGATCTCCACTACAATGGGAAGATATGTGTTTGTAATGATTAGACAGACATTGTAGCATTCTTTCTGACTTTACTCAGTGATAAATAGCCTATATTCTACCTAAAATCATTAATCAAATGATTAGTACTAAACACAGTTTTTTCTATGCCTTTTAGGCTCAATGATTCAAAACTGTTTTCAGATATGATATTACACTCAGTACCAGTGGTTAATTTGAATTCAGTATGTTGTTTATTAATTTTTAATACTTCTTCAGGAATTATTAACTTGTTTTCTTGTTTCACTATTACTGATATGTTTTCAGGCTTCACTGTGTCAACAATGCCAACAAACAACTCATATTATAGGTCTGCTCAACAACATGTACATTCATTTGAACATACTTTTCTTTCATTTTATTCATTTGAAAAATTATTCTTTATACCAAAGTCTCTGCAAAACTGATGAAACACATGAAGTGAATTCTCTCATGCAGTTACTCAGACTAGTAGACAAGGACTGAATTTCAACAATTCCCTGCTTGCCTCATGGCTGCCTTTGTCTTCATTACTGTCAGAATGCAACACTTTACCATTTTCACCATATTAGTTGACTCACATTTTATCATTCATGTTTCTATTTTCACAGTTAACTGTTTTAACTGTATAGTTGCAATTTAAGTTAAGTTGCATATAGCCACATAATTTATAAAGTTTAATCTGATTTTCTTAAAATCTGCCCTTGTCAGGTAATCTCTTAAGTTGCAAACTATTCTTCATCTTAGTAATGAAATTCTGCGAGTCACTAAATTTACTTCATCTCAATTTTCATCTTAGTAAATTAAGACTTTATACCTTGCACCCATGTGAAAAGCAAATGTTGATTAAATGTCAAGTTCTTTCAAAGCAGAAAGACATTCCTGAACTTCTTTCTAATTGCTGTATAGTGCATGGTGAAATACAACAGTGCACCAACGTGTTAGCATTTTCACTATTCCACAGTACTCCTTTGCACTTAATATACTTTTTGAGAAACAATAAATTATAGAGATTTTGCAGTTTTACATAACAATTGAAATCCTTACCTTCTTTGCAAATGCAGGAACCATTTATTGGGGAACATGCTCCATCATTCTTACAGCTACATTCTCCAGAACAGTTGGATCCATATCTGTTAGATGGACATGGTATAGAACAATCATCCCCCTGTTTAAAAAAAATCAAGAGTTAAACATTTTAACTTGTATATTTGTTCCTTTGTAAGTTTGGTAGGAATTTTGATGCAAGATTAACCATTTTCAGACACAACCCAAATGATTCTATAGAAATGACACTAATTTTAAATATTTACTGTTTAACTGCTGAATAATAATACTGGTATGCATTTGTAGCTTGTTGAGTACACTTTTATGGCCGTTACAGAGGGGCACATTATTTCTAATATCAAGTACGATGTGAATTATACAGCCAATACCTTCTGTTTGCTACATTTGCTTTGGTGAAGAATCACATCTGGTTAAATCTATACTTTGAGATAATTTTATAATGCATAAAAAACGTCCTGACAAACATTATTGTGAAATACAGAAATAAAATCTATTTCACTTTATTTAGCACTTTTGTTTCTTCTGAAGCACTGCAACTTCATCTACCCTTGCACCTCTCACAGGGAATATTACTGTTCCTTCCTATCAAAAAGCAAAATGTCTCTATCTATTGTGTGCTAGCTAATCAATTTACACTCATGTGCTTTCTTCTCTGGTAAACTACCAGACAGAACCACACCTTACAACCTCTCCTTTCCACCTTCTGCACCTAAACTGTAAAGCCCCCAAATTAAGCTGTGATCCATTGACCACTCTGTCTCTATATATGTTCCTAAAATCTGTGAATCTTTTCCACTACGGTGGGGATGCTGCGGTAGCATTGTCACCTCACAGTAAGACGTTGTCCTGTTCGATTCTCAGCTAGAGCGTCTTCTGTGTGGAGACATGCATGAATGGGAGTACCTTCGTTGAAGGTTGTGTGTCAGGGCTGGCAACTCGGCACATAAAAATCCACTGCCAATCATTAGCAGACCGGAGTTCCGCTGTGGCGACCCCTAACCGGGAAAAGCCAAAAGACACAACAACATACAATCCATTCTATCCTACCCAAAATTCAGAACAGAAAGGAAAAAATCTACCTATTTAAAGGCACACAATGCAGATGCTTTTTGAATAGACAAATCAACCTACACTAACCCACATAATAAGCCCATATAACCACTTTGTTTAATATTCCTAAAGGAGCATGTAACAGGTGTCTCAGTATTTTTTTCTGACCACTCTTTTCAGCCCTTCTCTTCTATTAGCTATTATACTTCTCTCAGCTTTAGGTTACTCCATTCTTACCCCTCATCCCCCCATTTTGTTATTGTATGTATTGCAATTACAAACAATGACATATATGTTATCTACAGCATCATTAACATCTTTATTTTATTTTATTTATTTATTTTTTTTATTTTCTGCATTTGTTAAATTGGTAAGCACACTAAACACATGCTTCCTATTTCAGGAGGAGACCAGGGGCATTGCTGGTTAAATGACTTGCTCAGAGTCACACAGTAAGCAACCTGAAGTAGAAGGAATCAAACCCTGCACCCTTTGGTTACAGAGAGCAGCTCATTAATAGTTCAGAGCCTTAATCTTCTGCTCTGCCAAACAGTATATATACCTTTCATGTAACTGTACCTTCAAATGCTGCATAATTGTTTTTAATTTCATTTATTGCTGTTTAATCTAACAGTTTCTTGGTTCACATTTTCTACTCAGAGGCAGAACTTGAAAAAAGTCCACTTGAATCAGTGTACTATCCCTGTTAACTATTAACTGACTAACATCAAATACATGCATAAATTATTTATATTTATTTTCAGTCTGATGACCAGGGTAGTCCACTGGGCCTAGTAGCGCCCATTTTCAGTGAAGGCCTTAGGAGAAAAGCTCCACAGACATTGACAGTTTTACAGAACAATGAAATCATTGGTATCATACAGACAATATAAAATCAATTTGTAAAAAGAAGAAAAAATATAAATTATACAGTCTTGGAAATTTTTACAAAGTAGAATGTAGCGTAGACTGCCTCAAGGCCCTGTCCCTGTATTCTGACTCCTACAGGCTTTTAAGGGGGCATATTCATAAAACAAACAGTACCAGAATTACCCATTGTAAAGACTTAAACCTTGCCTGTGACATAAATAAGACCTGCTGGAGAGATAGGTATGCATCCCAGAGACTACCAAGCCTATGGAACATGCTCCCCATCCATGTGAAGCAGAGTTCCTCCCTAATCCAATTCAAGTGTAACTTGGACAATTGGATGGGAAACTGGAAATGTATCCCTGGTTTGGCACCTATGCCTCTGATGCAAACAGGTAACCTGTAAATGGTTCATCTCCCAGGTCCATTCTTACACTTATCAAGGGTATCAGAACTCATCAGAGATTTGGGATGCATGGCTAGGCTTAAAAAGGCCCTTGTGGTCATTAGTCTAGTAAACACATATGAACCTATGAACCTATATACACAATATAAAATTATTTACAAAGAAATCTTACAGTAGTAGAGCCATTAGAATCTTTTATAGAATTAGAATTTAAATAAAGAAGGAAAAAAGGGTTGATTATTAATGGAGCTTGGAGTAAGTTCAAAGAGGAGTTACAGAGTGAAAGGGAGTGAAAATAGAATAGATGCAGGAATAGGTGAACACTGTAGTAAAAAGTTAAAAGGTTAGATGAAGGTGTTTGAGGGAGTTATGTAGGAGAGGAACAACAGCATTCCCACTTCAAGAATAGGTAGAGTGGAGGAGTGATTTGAAATTGGAGTGGCTTTGAGTATTTTGAAGGGAGGATGGAAGTGAGTTCCAAAGTTTAGCTAAGGAGCAGGATAGTAGCAGGTGACCTGGGGGTTGTAGAGGTCTGTAGAATTTTAGAAGATTTTGGTTTTCTGATCTAAGTGAGTGGCTGGGAATATAGGGGGTTAAGGAGGTGGAGAGAGAGAGAGGGACAACTAGATGGTTTGAATATGAGCTTATGGGCAATGGTAAGTTTGAGGAAGCTGAGGTAGTTAGGAAGTTCAAGCGATTGCAGAGAGTGGAGTGAGAGACAGTGATGGGATGAGTTTCTAGAATTAGTGGCAAATTTGCAGATTTTATTGTAGCAGGTGTCCAGTTTGATCTGTAAGCTAAGCCGAAGATTAGTGAACAGGGGAGCACCATACATAAGAGAGGGGGAAGGTAAGAGGAGGCTAGGGTTCATCTGGTGGAGGGGGTAAGGTAGCAATTGTGCCTGTATAGGAAACCTAGTTTTTGGTGTTTTTTTTTTTGATGTTAGTTTGGATATGGGTATCAAATTTTAGATTTTCACCAATTATGACACCCAGCAGTTTAGTATGCGGCACAATTTCTATGGGGATGTTATTCTGACTTGTTATTTTGAAGGAGTGTTTGTCGATAATGGTATTTTTAGATGGACAGAAGATCATTAATTTTGTTTTGATTGCATTTAAGGCTAGGACCTGTGCATCCATGTTTCAGTACTGGAGAAAGCTAACTGAATTTTCTGGAAAAGGTTAGAGGGGGTGTCTGCTGAACAAATGATTGTTGAATCGTCAGCATATTGGATTAGAACAAATGATTGTTGAATCGTCACCATACTGGATTAAAGTGGTAGCAGAGATAGACTGGAGAAAGTTATTAATGAAAATGTTAAAAAGTAAGGGGGTGAGGACAGATCCCTGGGGTACACTGGTAGGGCTGTGTAAAAGAGGTTGAGTGTTTTGATTTAACAGCTTGTTGTCTTTCAGAGAGGTAACGTGAACCAGGCTATGGTGGAAGGGGAGAGATTGAGAGACGAGAGCTGAGACATGAGTATAGGGTGGAAAACAGTATCAAATTCTTTGGATAGGTCTAGGAACAGGGTAAATATGATCTTGCTGGAGTTATGTACATGGTTGATGGAGTCTAGGAAGGAGAGGAGGGCAGTGACAGTACTATGGCTGAGACAGAATCTGTGCTGTGTAGGGGTTAGGAGGTTATTATGAGTTAGATATGACATAATTTGAGATTGAATACATTTCTCCAGGATTTTTGAGAGTGGAAAAAGAATGGCTATAGGCCAAAAATTAGAAGTGCCAGTGTTTTTACCTCCTTTATGTAGTGGAATGCTGAAAGCAGGTTTGAGCAAGGATGCGGGTAAGTTATCTGGGGTGGAGGAACATGGTTTTAGTTGAAGGAGGAGTTTTTTTATTGTGTTTGTTGAAACAGGAGAGAGGTTGAAGAGAGGGGTATGAGCAGTAGGGTTGGAGGGAGAAGTGGAGGGGGAGAAGGTGGAGAATAGTGGAAGAAGCTGGCAGTAAGTGTAGCTATAGATTCTACGAAGAAGGTGTTAAATAGAGGGACTGTTTCTTGATCAGTATAGTTTGGGTTTGGCCATGGGTTGTCCTTATTTCCAGGATGAAGGAGAAAGGAGATAAAACTCCAAAATTTTCTAGGGTTGGATGTGTGTTCAGATTGAAGCTTGGTGTAGTATGTTTTACAATCTGTAGTTATCAGTTTTTTTACAGTGTTGCGGAGTTGTGTAACTTCTGTTAGGACATTAGGTAGTTTATTTTTTTGGTATCGTTTCCACCTTTTATCTCTTAGGTGCATGGTTTGTTTTGTTTCTTTGACATCCAAGGAGAGAATGAAGCTTTGACTCTTTTAGTCCTGAGGGGAGTGAGGCTATTAATTAGGTTCAGAAAGGTTTCATTAAAATAATCAATGGTGTTATCAAGTGGCAACGTTTTTAGGGGTGAACAATCTGTTAGTTTTAGGCAGTCTTAAAATATTTGTGGGTTAAATTTAGAGAGGTATTGAGTTTGTATGTAGTGATGTTATTTTTGAAGAGGAGAGGAGTGCCGGTCTGCAAATGTGGGCAGGTGGTCACTAAAAGTGTCAGGAAGGGTTCCAGTATTTGAGATTAGGTTGGGATGAGATACTAAGATCCAGTTAATGATGGAGCCAGAGGCTCCATCTTTATTTGTCCTGGTAGGAGAATTTATTAACTGGGTGTAGTTAAAGAGGTTGAAGTTTAGAGAAGGGGATTCAGAGTTAATAGTGGCCCAGTTAGATCACCTAGTATAAATGTTTCCTTCTTAATGTTAGAGGAAAACCAGGAGAGTATATCTTCAGGTATTGGGATGCTGTTGCCTGGGGGATGTAGATGGCAGCTATGCATATGGATTTATGTTTGTTAATTTTTAGGAGGGCTATAGATAATTCAGAATTGGCAAATTTAGGAATGAGATTGGTGTAACGAGTAATTCTATAGAAGGAGGAGTAGAGTATAGCTACGCCACCACCTTTTTTGCTAGGTCTATCAGAGCGTAGCATTTGGTAACCTGGTGGAAGAATTTCATTGTCTTTTATGTCTAGTTTAAGCCAGGTCTCTGTTGGGCTGGTTATGGGATAACCAGGCATGGAAGTTAGGAATTTTATTTCTAAGTCTCTGGGCATTAATTGTTGTGAAGCAAATGGCCTTAGGGGTGGGGGGATGTGATGTGTTGGGACAGGAATTAGATGGGATGTTGGTGGGGCCAGGTTGGGGTGGATGTCACTGGAGATAGAGAGGGAGATTCTGTACAGTATGTGTTTAATATAGTCTAATATGGAAAGAGAGTTTGGGTGTTGATGTAGAGAATGTCTGATAGGGTGTGAAGGGAGGGGGGGGGGACAAGGTAGGTTGGATAGCACACTATATTTAAAGATGAGGATTGTGTTAGAAGAGTAGTGCTCATGGGTTATAGAGGATAAGTAGGGTTGCATAGTGTGTTGGAAATTTGATGTATAATGTAAAGATAGAGTAGGGGAGGGTGTAGGGAGATATGTAAGATAGGTGATGGTGCAAAGGAGTGTAGTGAGTAATGACAGGCTGAGGAAGTATGTTTTAGTTTGAGACATAGTATGGGTTTTAGGTTGAAAATGGGAGGAGTAGGAGGGGTGATGGGTTATTGGGTAGGTTGTTGGTGTGGGAGAAGTTAGGGATAGATAAATGTATAGGTAGTGGGGGTGGGAATTGGAGGCAGAGTAGGGAAGTGGAGTGAGCCTGAGTGGAGTGAGGATGAATGGAGCGGGGCTTCACCGGCGGGAATCAGTGGATACAAGAGATGGCAATAAACAGTGAAATCAGCAGAAAATATCACTTAGACAATTTCAGTGGCAGATAGTCAATTCAGACATTTTCTTTTTGCCACAACAATCAGGTAAGTGAGTTATGTGCTGACAATACTGTATTCACAGAGAGGAAATGGCCTTTGGTATTACAAAGTCCGTAGGGTTGGAATGCAACATGATGTGTTGCTAGAGCACTGAAATGGGCCAAGTTAGGGTAGCAAGGGTAAAGAGAGTGGCAGTCTACCAGGTAACATCCATGAGGGCTATAGCACAAACCTATTTGATGAAAAAGTATTGGTGGCACACGGGTACAGGAGAATCAAGAATTTACTATTAGTAAAAAAGGGGGCGGGAACTGTTGTGATGTGCAACAGCTGTAACTAGGCCACCAGATCATTTCAACACAATAGGTTAAAAAAAGGGAAATGCACATACAAAATGAACTTTTCATGAAGTTGGGACTATCCGCCGCCAGAGTTTTCACTGTAGAGATGGGAAATCCTCCCGTGTGGAGTTGGCAGACAGGTTCAGCTGTTGTAGAATAGCAGGGGAACTGAAAAGAGAAACAAAATAAAATAAAATAAATATCACACAAAAGTGGATGTACCCTGAAGAAAATGCAGTCACTAAGAGACAAAGAACAAAACTGGCTGGGATTCAGAAAACATCCTTGCCCTGATGTAAACTTCAGTGGCCCTAAATTGCAGTTTACATGATCACAGGAACTACAATTCAAGGACATGTTAAGCTGCAATGAGGCAACCTCATTATCAGCTAATTTGCATGTCCTGAATTGCTTTTAAGTACTTCCAATGTTAAAGAGCATTTGTCAGTGGTACTTACCACAGGCAGTGTTGGCACAGGAACCTCCCTCAGGTACTCCCCCAGATACTTAAAGGCATTCCCCCAAGCACACAGAGGCACACAGACAGTCAACATCACAGACACACACACACACACACACACACACACACACACACACACACACACACACACACACACACACACACACATACACACACACACACACACACACCCTCAATCGAATGCACTCGTGGACATGCTCACCCATTTATTTACCCCCACACACACACACACACACACACACACACACACACACACACACACACACACACACACACACACACAAGCCTACACTTGTGATCTGTTAACTAACCCCTATTCTGTGACTAACCATTCAGACAGACAAACACACATACACATAGTCATCCAAGATCTGTCACACCCCTTGGAGATGCAGACACATACTGCCATGCATGCACACACACAGACACACACACACACACACACACACACACACACACACACACACATGCGCGCGCACGCGGTGCGTGTGCACGCACACTCCCATCCTCCATCACTGCAATTCCACTGCTCCTGTGAAAATGCAATGTGGTCTTTCCCACTGGATGTAATGGGGAGCCACAACAAATTTTCTAAGCTAAGTTACACAGCTGAATGATTCAGATAATTACTTAACTGAAAAAGTCCCTTCCCAGAGGCATTTCTGGGGAAGAGCTCACAGCTAATTAACATAGGCTGCTCCCCCAGAATGCCTTATTAGCATGTAGCATGGCCAAGGAGATGGCTCACTGCTTTGATTCTACCAGCCATGTAGAGTCCCTCCAGTGCTCCTGTATCTGAATCGGAAAGAAAGTCCACCAGTGGTTGGCTGCTCATGTTAGTGCTTAGAAGAATTACAGACAGTGTCCTCATAATCTAAGAAGTTGTGAGCTGAAAAAAGTTAAAAACAATAAACTATAGGCGAAAAACAAACTGGTGTTGTATTGAGTGAGCGACAACACTTAAGCATCAAGCAACTGTGATATGAGCTACTTTGTATCAAGCAACTGACAGTAAGCCTAAAGACTATCTATCTGATGTCTCAAAAAGTTTCTATTTTGGGGTAATTCTTTTTACTGTGAACATAGTAGGCTGCAGGTGTGCTTCTAAGTTTTTCTGTTGTTCAGAATAAAATGCTTTTGGTTGCCTCTAGTTTGTCTATAGCTGCTTTTTGTATAGCCATTCTTTTCTTTTTGAATTTAACTGTGGCTGGACTAAGAGCAACCGTATACTTAGTTTTATCATAGCTGCAAAAGCAACTCTGTCCATGTAAAGAAAGGTAGACAGGTTGTAAAGGTCCACAGTGAGGAAGTTAAAGAAAGTTGTATAAATAGGGGACAAAGGACTGATCCTAAGCACCATATTAAATACGTTGTTAGGTTGCAAAGGTCTGCAGTGGGGACTTTAAAGGAAACTGTACAGGGAAGGTAAGAAGGACTAATCCTTGGGATACACTGATCACCAGGAGAATTTTAGGAGGACAGTCTGCATGCTGTACATAGTCTGACCAGTTTGGTGGTTACATTGTCTGAGAACCACTGGACACAGGAATTGTATATGTCCTGCATAGGTAGTTCCTTAAGTAATGTACATGTTGGGGATGGTGTAGTAGAAGACAGCACAAGACAGACTCTGTATGTTAAAGTTATTACAAAGATGCCTTTAATGATAGTGATGGGAGTAGGAAGGGTCTATACCTAGGTAAGAGTTGCAGCCATGTCCTGGTAAAGTCATGATACCCATTGATTTCCACAAGTCAGTGCTCTACAAACACCCACTGAGAGATGAGTGTTACTGATGAAGTGGTATAAGTTTCATATTCACTTATGAACAACAGAAAAACAAACAAACAAACAGACAAAAACAAAACATGAGTACCAGCCCTGCCATATAAAGGTATTCCTGAAGGACTTTGTAGGCAGTAATAACAAAGTGTGGCTTTAGAGTCAAGCCCCTTGCTTGTGCTACTCTTCTCTACCTGACAAATGTTATCCAGAAAAACATTAATGATATAAAGTTAAACTCACTGCTGCTATCTTTGTAAACTTTAAGAAAGTGTGCTGAGTGAAGAGGTGCGTTCATTATACAATGAGAACATGTGAAGAGCTGAAACCTTCAGTGCACGGAAGGTGAAGGCCTATGGATTCCTGGAAATGATTAGTAAAAATCTCTGTATGAGTGTGGTTGTGCTAACCTGCCCATTGGTTTAAAAGTGCAAGTGCTTAGAGAATATTTTTTTTCATAGTTACCAGAATTGTTTGTGATTACTTTCTGAAATAAACTGCCTTCACAAGTTTTATTTATTTATTTATTTAGTCATTTTTGTAAAACATGTTGGTGACTTTGGAGTCCAGGGGATTATTAGCCAGGTTGGGGGGGGGGGTATTTTTAATTTTTCTGATCAGTTTCTGTTTCATTTTCCTCAAGATTTCAACTTCTAAGTCATTCTGCTGATGTAAGACCGCTCACAATTTTCAGTAGGAAGACATTAATAAACTTACTTTGTTAAAACTACTTTATCCATCTCCTTAAAATGCTTTCCACTACTATCTTATAATCAGATTCTGTATGAATATGTACCCCTAGTTTCTTACCCCAGCTATCCTTGACTCATCTGTTATAACAATGCATCTCTTCACCTTCTAGCTTTAACTATTAACTATGACTATTGTTTTGCACTCCTTACCTCAGTTTTATCTATTCCTAACATCTTTACTGTATCTGCACTTTAACCCTCCTAACCCATGTCTTATACATCATATCTCATGCCTGCTCGTCAAATATATTGCATATGAACTGTTTGCATACTAAATGTTTTATACTTGAAACTTAAAATCACGTATAATGTCACCAGAGAAGAAATACCTGCATTAGCTTTTTAATACAGAACAAATTACCTGTTTGTATCTAGATGTCTTAAGAACTATCTTTGTAGTGTATAAACCACCAATACAGTCCAACTTGATGAACACCACACAAAAAAGGCCAGAAAGACTCCAATATTTGCCTTTTAATAAAAAATTAAGCCAATGCTCACAAAAACTGCTCCTCAATAACTGCTCTAGCACCTCGGCTTATCTAAGCCTTTAACAGAGTATCTTTGTAATGTACCTTTGTAAATAAATTTCATCTGTCTTGACTATCTTAAATGTATCTCCTGCAGAATTTCTACCTGGGCCACCTCTGAAATGCCCAGTCAGATTTTCCCAGTCAACAAAGACAAATAAATAAATAAATAGTAAATAAATATTTTTCAGTAGTCATGCTGAAGTGATCAGCAAGTGTTACAAAGCATTTTGAACTATTCTTATTGAAGTTTAATTTACTTTACTTGCTATCACCATTTGTCAATGGTGACCCTGGAGCAGTGCCTGGCTAATGACTTATTCAGAATGGTATGACTTGCAGATGGAGACTGGCAGAATCAAACCCAACCTACAGGATGAGGCACATCAGAAGACAATAACCTTAATCCTTGGTGCTAACCTGGCAGACAGTTTACTTATGTTATTTAAGGTAAGAATGAGACGTCCACATTCTGTTTCTGAATAATTACATGACACTACCTCTAATGTAATTTTAACGTCTTTGTTGTTGATAGATACTGTGAAGGCGCAATGATTGCTAAGAAATTTAAAATGATTGTTTTTGTAACTTTTGACATATTGTTCCTTAGGACCCATTCAAGAATGGTACGCCATTCGTCAGTGTGAACATGATGTTTGTTACTCTTGATGAGATATCTGAAAAATGGAAAAAAAATGGGCTATGGATAGATGCTTTCTAGAGCTCAGACTTAGTTTTGCAAGTTCATTGAAAATATGTGAGAAACTGGCAAAACAGCAAGCTTTTAGCTGTCAGGTATAGTTGGGGATTCCAGTTAAGACTGAAATTTAGCATGACTGTAGAGGAGCCAAAGAAGAGGGGAAAAATAAATAACCATATCTTTTTACTCTTAATAAGTTTGTGGGTAGCTGGATAAAGTGAAATCTTTTCTTTGTTGTTTCTTTTTTTCTAATTACATAATTAGGAATATAACAGACAGAGAGGTCTGTATCTGAAAGTATTTGAACATTAAAATGAAAAGTATGGATCCACTATAAGACCTTGACTAATAAGATGCTGAGGAACCACATCTCTGAACACAAATGCCTAAAAAACCAAAAGGGTGAAAACTCCAGCTGTGTTGTTTGTAATGAGGCAATCCCCCACATCCCTGAATATATATATATATATATATATATATATATATATATATATATATATATATATATATAAGATTGAATGCTTAGTTTGACCATTCACTTTGTCTGATACTTGGAATGTCGAATTTGAATATTAGTTTCTGCTAACCATATAAAATGCTGGGAAAGGAAGAATGATTAAAATCACAAGGGACTTGGGCACCCAGTTGATATCACCTGACTTTTGACCACAATGTTGCCTCTGTTGTATGGAAGGATTTCTACATGGCCCACCTCATAAGTAAGGGCATTTCATCCAATAACAAGGAGGTCATAATGTCTCTATACTCCTCCATTATCAGACCCATTATCAAGTACAATGTCCCTTTGGCATGTACCTTGCCAAGCACATGCAGCAGCTGGAGAGATCACAGAGGTCCCTGACAAGGAAAATCTAGGGTGTCAAACACCTATCCTATACAGATAGGCTAAAACCCTATCCCTCTACTCAGTCTCATACAGACTGCTAAGAGGTGACCCGTGTCTGGCATACAAGGCCATCTCAGACCTAGCCTTGATGGAGTTGCTGCATATCTGTAAGTCAAACTCTACTCATACAACCTGCACACAGGGCCTCAACCTGGGCTGTAACATTAATAAAACTTGTTGGTGGGATAGATTTGTGTCCCAAAGACTCCCTATCCATGTCAAGCAGAGTACTTCACTAGCCCTGTTTAAGAGGAACCTGGATGACAGGATGGGAAACATAAAATACACTCCTAGGATCCCATCTGTGTCCCTGGTGGACAGGGAAAACAAGTGCTGACTTTGTGGGAACATGGGCAAAATTCTTGGCTAGGCTAATAAGGGCCTCTGGGCCAATAGCCTAGTATCATCTTATGAACCTGTGAACCTATTTGCATGTAGGAGAGCATGGTACAGCAGGGGTAGAGATTTGCCCTTTACCCACTGTTGTGTGATTGGTGTATATAAATAGCAGAGGGTATAGGGGTGCAGGAGGGATCTGCTCCCTGCATAAAACATGTTTTTTTTTTTTTTTTTTGGACACTTGATAGTTGATCTTTTCGGATCCGTGTTTAGTATGCTTGATGATTTGAAGGTTTGATTAATCACCATTGATCCAAATATGTACGTCAACTCCATGGTTACACAAAGAAGTGAGAAATCTCTCAAAACAAAGGAATCGCTGCTAATGCATACTTAGTAACTACACCAGGAGTGATTTCCATCATAAATAGCCAATGGCACTGTATTCCTCAGTATATTTTGATTCAGACATTTGACACTTGAGGAATCTAATGTCAACAACCTGTAGATTTTCAAAACAACAGACTTTTTAAGGTATAGGGTAGTAGCTCTGCTGCTATTTGACTTGTGAAGAGCAGTGATGTCTTAAAGAGAAATGGAATGGGTAATTCCATGTTTTTTCCATTGAGAGTTTTTTTAAGATTCTGTTTTGCTAGATAATGGAGAGCTGATGTTCATCTGCTCAAACTTACAAAATTACATATTTGTATCTAACAATCCAGGTATTTAGCTGAACTGATCTGAGACTATTATCATGTTTGGCACAGTGGTGCAGCTGTAGCATTGTCACCTCACAGCAAGAGGTTCTCTTGTTCGATTCTTGGCTAGAGTGCCTTCTGTGTGGAGTCTGCATGTCCTCCTTGCATTCGTATGGGTTTTCTCTGGGTACTCCGGTTTCCTCCCACATTACAAAGACATGAGTCTGGAGCATTTCTCCCTGGGCCTCCACTGAAAATTGGCTTTGTCCCCAGTCAAACATTCCAGGTAAACAAATATTAAATAAATACATTTGTGACTAAGTTAATGTTATATGATTTTTATTTAATTATGAGTACACAATGGTTTTGTTTAGTACATTTTCACTGTTTAAACTGATACATAATATTTTTTAAGAAAATATTGCGCCTTTATCCCTAATTTAGGATGTAGATACTTATGTACTACTTTTTGGAATGGAGTGAGTGTAGCTATAAGGAATGAATGGTGTGGCCTTCATGTGAGTAAAGACAAGGACAAGATAATGTTGTTGTGGGGCGGATCCCAGATGGCCAGCTGAGAGCAGTGAATTTTGAGAGGTCCATAAACTAGTATAATAATATAGGAAAATTTGATTATTTTCAAGTTTAAAACATCAGAAATCTATAGATAAAATACTAAACTACATAAATATCAATTTTGGTGGAGATATACAAAAAATTTTCCTGTCAAGTAACTTGGAGATATATTGAGTCACTGAATATGAACAACTCAAGGAATTATCATCCAGATGCTGCTTTGAAAAAAGAACTGCAATTGATGACATTTACCTTACAGGAACTATCTTTGAAAATGGATGGCTTTAAAAATCACTTAGAAAACCTCAAATGAAATTCTCAAAAACAGACATACTCTTAAGGAACTATTACAGCAACAACATACAAAAATAACTAATATAGAGACTTCTCTAAATGACATTGAAGGGAGACTCAAAGAAGAAGAATTCCAAAAAGAATTTCTGCTTAAACAGAATACATGGCTGCTTAACAAAACAGATGACTTAGAAAACAGGGAAAGGAGAAACAACATAAGGATCTTTGGTCTACCTGAAAACACTGACAGAGAAGACATTATTTCATTCTTAACAACCTGGATTCTTAAATTTTTAGACTTGAAAGAGGGACTTTCATTTGGAATTGAAAGGGCGCATAGAGCACTGAGGAAATCTGCTTCTAACTCAACAAATACTCCACCTAGATCCATATTTATAACATTTCTTTCATTTCAGGACAAGGAACTAATATTAATATATTATACTATATTAATTAATATTAGAAAGGATTTAATAACATGGGCTTGTATATAATAACACTACTGTCTTAACTTGTCATACATGACATACAGTACATTGAACATCAAGGGGAAGCATGATGATTTTCTTATATAAGTAAATATGCATAGCAAGTCAGGAAATTCCTTTAACTTGAATTGTAGTTTTTGTAACCCATCTTGGCCATATATAATACTTAAGCAGTTCCCAAGGTAACTAATGTTTATACATGACATCAAACTGACAAAGTTGTTCAAGAGAAACACTAGAAGCCTGAACTTGAAATGTCACAGAATGTAACAATCATATTCTGAACAAATAGTATTAAATTGACAATAGACACTCAGTTTAATAACATGGGCTTGTGTATAATAACACTACTGTTTTAACTTGTCATAAATGACATACACTATATTGAACAAGGGGAAGCATGATGATTTTCTCATATAAGCAAATGTGCATAACAAGTCACATAATTGCTTTAACTTGAATTGTGGTTTTGTAACCCATCTTGACCATACATAATACTTAAGCCGTTACCAAGGTAACTAATGTTTTATACATGACATCAAACTGACAAAGTTGTTCAAGGGAAACAATAGAAGCTGGAACTAGAAATGTCACAGAATGTAACAATCACATTCTGAACAAATAGTATTAAATTGACAGTAATCACTCAGTTTAACCGTTGCTGATTATACAAAATAGAATATTGCCATTTAAATCTAAAAACTTTCTGTTTGCTGTTTTTAACCTATAATCTCACTCATTTTATAAGAAATGACAGATATGAAAACTGTGTGTTGTAATCTTTTACTGGGGTTTTGTATATGATACATCATACTTTACTATGATTGAATTGCTTTCCATCTATCTTTCATGTAAATATTAATTGCTTATACAGTAACTAGACCTTTATATTGTATTAGAATTCTGTCTAATCTACAATAGTAATATATCTGTTCAAAATAATATAAATATTGCTTATTCCTATTACAAATATTCTCCATATGATAATTCAATTTATAGAGCTTACATGTTCTGGATTGTCAAGATATGAGTAATAATGATGGACTTAAGTTTATCCATCAGATTAGGAATGATTATCATTCCATGGCTAGTGCATTTTTTTAGTATGCCTGACCAAAACATTACTTTATTGGTATACACTCAATGTATAAAACTGATAATTTTCTTTAAAAGCTCAAACATATACTTTATAGTTATCAGAGGAAAATGTTTAATAGTCACAATAAAACAAAAATACATAGTCTAAATAACCTAAGATGGATTTAACTTTATTATCTTTAAATACCAATGGTTTACACAATCCTAGCAAGAGATCAAATCTACTGAAATATTTAAAATTGAACAAAGCACAAATTGTCTCCTTTCAAGAAACTCATTTCAAAACAAATGACAATTACAAATGGAATCCTAAGGAATATATGATATTGGTGAAATCCACTTATAAGACAAAGACAAAAGGGGTAACAATTTTATGGAAAACAAATGTGATTAATCCTGAAATCATTTATAAATGGGAAGATAAAGAAGGCCTTATGACATTAGTAATAGTTAAATATAATAACAGAATATGGACCCTATCCAATCTATACTGGTTCCCAAGCATTGGAACAGGAACTGTTAAAACACACTTGTATTTCATTTCCAATAATTATAAAGGCAACTTAATGTTAGGAGGGGATTTTAACTGTATATCTGATATTTCTGAAACTACAAATAAAAGACTGCTGTGTACATTTGCTGTATCAAAAGCTGTAAGCAAGTGGGTAGAATCATTTCATCTTGTAGATACTTTCAAATTTAAAGAAGATAAATCTTTGTTGTTTTCCCATCAAGATCACAGATTTGGTACGCAAACTAGAATAGATAAAAAATTTGCCGCCCATGACTTACACTCTAAAATCATTAATTTCTCAATCACTCCCTGCCCCTTTTCAGACCATAATTCATTGATACCAAAACTTCAAAATGGGTAGAAACCATTAATCTTTAACTCCAGAATTCTGGCATATATAACTAAAATTAAAGAATTCAAACCGTGGTTATTCTCTGAATTACAGTTCTTCTTAGATATTAATTACAACACAGAGATAAATAAAATAATGATATGGGACTCATTAAAAGCTTATATATATGGACAAACCCTAATTTGGTATAAAATAAAATCAGAGAATGGGATTCTGAATTATTAGATCTACAATCCAAACTTTTGTCAGTAAAAGCTGAATAAAATCTAAATCATTTGGAGATGAAAAAGAAAGTAGAAGTATTAAACAATAATTGCAACAAAATTCTAACACATAAAACTAGTTTAGCTTTAGAAAAACTAAACAAGAATACCTTGGCCACTTCTCCCGAATAGCTACATAATTTATCCACAAGAATCAAAATACAATCAAAAGCTAATAACATTAAAAGTATCTTCGATGAAAAGAAAGGGAAAAATGTCTTGAACATAGGTGACATTCTTGATGCCTATAGACATCACTATATGGAACATTTCCAAAAAGAAAATATACATATCGGTTAATTAAATCTAGATGAAAAATGTTCTAATATAAAAAATACCAGACAAATTAAAACTAGACCTGCAAGCACCCATATCCTACAAAGAAATTACAGATACAATAAAAGAGGGTAAAAATAATAAAGCTTCAGGTATAGATGGCAGAATTATGGAAATATATGAACTTTTTCCTTCAAAGATACTATTCCTCTTCCATAAAACCCTATTAGAAATTCAGTCACAAGCTTTAATACCACCCTCTTGGAGATATTCCTTAATCATACCAATTCTAAAGGAAAACAAATCCCCAAACCTCTGTACCTCATATAGACCGATATCATTATTAAATAATGACTATAAGATATGTATGACAATATTAACTAACATAATGAAAATACCACTATCCAAAACATTAAATTATGATCAAACTGGATTTATATATCACAGACACACATGACAATATTAAAAGGATAATTTCTCTTATATATTATGTTAATAAAGAAAATAAAGAAACACTCATAATTGGTTTAGATATAGAGAAAGCCTTTGATTCCCTAAATTGGGACTATTTATTCAAAATCCTAATGCTATTTGAATTTCCTGCATCCTTTGTTTATTTCCTAAAGAATATAGATACAAATAATTTAGCATATGTCAAGTTAGGTCCTTTTACCTCTGAATCTATACATATAACAAAAGGCACTAAACAAGGATGTCCCATGTCACCGATTCTATTTGCTCTGGCTATTGAAATATTGGCAGATTCAATTCATAATATAAAAATCAAAGGAATAGATGTTTATGAGCAATACAATTCTAAAGTAATGCTATTTGCTGATGACATATTACTAACATTAACTAATACAAAAGAGACAGAAGAATTAGATATATTCACTGACAAATTTCACATGATATCAGGACTCCATTTCAATAAATCAAAATCAAAATCAAAATTTATATTTTTAAATAAAAAAAGAAGGGGGGGGTCACATCATAGGGAAACAAGAGTCTACCTTAAAATATCTAGGAATTGAGTTATGCAAGGATAATAATGAATTAGCCTCAAAAATCTACAATAATATCATCAATACAATTAAAATCTCTGTGGAAAAATGGAACAAAATAATATTAACATATGAAGATAGACTACAGTTAATAAAAATGGTTTTACTGCCCAAGATCCTATATATAGCCTCACAGCAAGAGGTTCTCCAGTTCGATCCTTGGCTGGGGTGCCTTCTGTGCGGAGTCTGCATGTTCTCCCTGTAGTCGCGTGTGTTTCCTCCAGGTGCTCTGGTTTCCTCCCACATCCCAAAGACATGCTGTAGGTCGATTGGATACTCTAAATTGGCCCTAGGCGTGAGTGCGTGCATGTGTGTGCCTTCCATGGGAGGTTGGGTGCTGGGCTGGCAACTCAACACCATAAAACTCCACTGCCAATCATGAGCGGACAGGTGCTCTGCTGTGGTGACCCTTAACCCGGAAAAGCCGAAAGAAGAAGAAGAAGAAGAAGTTGTTGGAGTAGGAGTGTCAGCTCTCAGCTGAGCATTTTGAATACATATATAACCTTTATATAAATGAGGAGATGGGTATTCTTACTACTAGCGAGATGGATAAAGCTGAAGCAGTGTTGGAGGGGAGCAAAACCCAGGAGACAGAACACATATTGTAGAGTAGACTAAGTTAGAGTCAGGAGATACATTTTTATGAGAGAAAAGCAATGTCAAACAGACAGACCTTGTATACTGGAGGATCTAATTACAGGGAAATTGTATGAAGAAAGGAAGTGTTTGCAGAAAATACTTATGGATCACCCAGTTACCCCACAGATGTGCAGGAACAGGCAGTTCCTTGCAGATGCCTGCAGAAAGTTAGGCAAGTCACATAATCAGGGGTCAGTTCTAGGCCCTTTACTGTTCAACATCTTTACAAATAACCTTCACAGAGCAAACAAGGATGCCTCCATAGTTTATTACATAGCTGATGCCACACTCATATGCGCAGCACCAAGCCTCCCACTGTTTTATAAGATGACCCAAGACTCCTCACTTGATGTCTACCAACTACTCTCAAATTCTGAAAAAAGATAATACTGCTTTTTACACCCATATCCCTGTCATATCCCTGTCAGCACAGAAACTTTTTTCAACATCACCTGAGCAAATAATACCATAATAGAAACTGTATCCAGTACAAAGCTTCTAAGCATCATAATGGATGATAATTTAAAATATGATCAACACATTACTCAAGCCATCAAGACAACTCGCCAAAAGCTGGGCTTCCTCTATTGAGCCAAACCGTTTCTCACTGACTTCTTTAGGAAATATTTAGCATCTACTTGCCTTCTCGCTTCACTTCTCTATGAATCACCCATCCTGACTAATTTCCATTCTACCATACAAAATTAATTAGAGGTTTGCATCAACTAAATAGCTAAGTCTGCATCCAACTTTCCATACCAAACTCACTACTGCCTAGCACTAAAGCATATAAGCTGGTTTGAATTACCTAATTACCTTACTTGCTCACAACTATTTACTGTCCATAAAATAATACACAAACCTAACACCTCCCTTCCACTACAAAACATCCTCAAAAATTACTTCCAACCTAGGAATCTAAGCTCACACAACAAATGTCTTGTGACCACCACCAAGTCTCACAACAGTGCAGGTGACATCCTTTATTCAACCCATATTACCAAGCTCTGGAACTCCATCTTACTTACCATAAAGCATGTCATCATTACTATAAGCTTTAAGCACAACTTCAAAAAACATGGCTCCCTATTGAAATGTTGGCATTCGAAATGTTGAGTGCTGTTGAGCCAAAAAAAGGACAAAAACAGAGAAGAACAAATATTGAAAACTTCTTTTTGCATGGGGGGCAAGCCCCCCTGCACTCCCACAGCCCTTGAACATATATATGTGTATATATATATATATATATATATATATATATATATATGTATATATATATATATATATATATATATATATATATATATATATATATATATATCAACTCTGAGATCATCATACCTCAGCAAAAATGGAATATTCTTAGAAATGGCATCTTGGACTTAATATATGTAAATCCATTCTTCTGGCCATTCAGTCTCCATATTTTGGGACTCGAGCTAGTAGGTTCCAAGTCTCAGCATTTGAAATGGCTTGCTTAAAAAATACCTAACTTCCAGATGGCTAAGCTCTAGGCCCATCCTGTCTAAACCCATCCATCTTTCTCTTCCCTTACTAACCTCACTTATCACACTTACCTTTTTCCTTCACCTCTACACCTTTCATTACTCCCTCACTTAACCTTTCACTCTCAGTCTTCTCCTTTTCCCTCTTTTTTATCTCTCATCTCTTTACCTATCTACAATAACTTTCACTTCTCTTGTTATACTAACAAATAAAATAAAATAACAGACAAATCTACAACAATATTGCTTAAAAACTACTAACAAAACAAGCTTTTGTGTACAACACACTTTATCAAGTATTACACAAAATGCAGAACCTCCATTCTATTTATATCATCCTAATGACAATTAGACAATTACAGATATATCTTGTGAGTGACGTAAGTGCCTTTTCCAAAGAACAGCCTCATTTAAACCTGGTGGATATGTAGACCTTAACCTACTTATCCATTCATATTCTTTAACCTCAGTCTTATTCAGAACATCACCTTTCCTCATTCCTGATTTTATGATACAAATAAAAAACCTTAAAAACATGTTTTTTACCCATCTGAAATGCATGCTTCGCTAGAGCATTATTAAGATTAATCTCTTTTTATACTACTTAACTTTGCCCTCTTGTATTCTTGCTTTCTCTTCTACTATTTGTCTTCTGTTCTACTGCAAATATATTCTTTGTATCTGTATGCCCTGAACCATAGCTCTCAACCTTCCACCCCCAAAATGAGGAACACCAGCACTAATAATGTGGAACAAATGGGCAAAATGTGGAACAGTGGAACACATATTAACGGTTTGCGAACAACTCTAACTAGGAAGGTCATAGGATGGTTAAAATATGCTGTTTTTACTTATAAAAAAGATCTGTTAATGGATTAACACAAGCCATTTCTATTTACCATGGATATCAGTTAATAAAATCCTAACACAGGATGTGTGCCTGACCCTTTCCATGTGGAACTCTGAGGAAAATGAACTTTTCAAGATCCCAAATGAGGTATGTTCTTCATAAAGAGGTACACCCTGAACTACTTTTAAATCTCTGATTATAATAACCAACTTCATTTATGCAAATATGACCAAATGAATATATGTAAAATGAAAATGTTTTACTTTATTGCTTAATATTACCAGTTAATGTAGGTTAAAATGTTATTTCTTTATGCATCTTGTATTTATATGGAGCTTTTCTCCCCAGTTCTTCATTTTTAAATGGAACTTGTTGTACAGCTGGACTTTCCCAGTGAACAAAGGCAACAAATAAATCAGTACAAAAAAATATGTCTTGAGAGGGCTCAAGACCTCCCAAGTATGAAGAGAAACTATTACTGGTGCAAAGAAATAGTGTCCTAGTTAAGTGCTAAGACATGTTGTACAACAGCATGAGATGAGCCTATTAAACAAATCAGAAAGAAGCAGGATGTGACCAGATAAAAGAAAAGGATACAGTTAGTGTAAGACAGCTCCATGGACTTGGTTGAAGTGTAAGTTAAGAAGAAATACAGTTAGACAGAAGGCTGCATTTGATAAAAACAGTGGAAGCCAGACAAGCAGCCATCTGTCATGTAACTACAGCCAATACGGCCATTCTCAACATGGTATCATGAACAGGTGGCCACACACTAAAGAGAGCATATCAAACACAGTATCCACTCAATAAACCTGCCACATCTAGAGGGACAGCATGGTGACACCGCCACACAGTAAACCTCAGCAGTGCTTGACTGTGCTCAGGAGCATGTGCAACATCATAGGGGTTTGCATTATGCTGTACATTGTACCTCTCAACCTCTTAGAGCAAGAAATTTGGACAAAGCCATAAAAAAGTGGGACTAAGGTCCAAAAATAGGGACAAGTTGATAGAATAACAAGTTTTGCATTAGGATGAATTTTCTGAAGGGTATCAAGTCTTAAACTCAAATGCCTGTCATTATTTTCTGACTTCAGTTTTTAATGATTTTCCACTAATTTGCAAGAAAACAACAATTTTATGAAAAATAGACTAAAAGTATGCAGCAAAAATCTGGACATTCTGTGCAAATCTGTACAGTTGAGAGGTATGCTTTACATAGACAAGCAAGTGTGATGTCTATTCACTTTGAGGACATCTGAGACTATCATGTATAGGTGTAGGTTATAGCTCATAGAACCCATGGCTGTTGCTGTATTCATCACAGTGTTGAAACTCACACACATTGGTGACACGCCATACCTGTCTTCATGGATCAACTGCAGCGCTATGTATACTGCTTGATTTGGTAAGCCAATCCTTGTTTGACACTCAGGCAGCATGCCTTAAGACTTCTTTGGTTTTCAGCCAGATTAATTCGTTGTGGAAGTTTTTGGATACCATGTACACAGCCATGCCACAGGAATCCTGGAACAATGTATTGCTAAAACATAAATAGAAACATGGCTACAGTATAAGACAAAAGTATTAGTGGTTTATCTGGAAGTGATGCAAGCAGCAAAGCAGAACCTGTTCTACTTAACTTTAAGCTTTCTCAATAGCAATCGCTAAAGTGTCCTTCAAGAGAGCTCTAGAAGCCACATCTAAAGGTATTGTCCTAGTAGAGATAAAAAGACTTTACTGCGTCCTTGATTGTAACCATGTTATTATGTGTTTGAGACATTAATTCCAAGAAATTCACCTTGAGAGCAAAATTCAAGAGGTTAATGTTGGCATCCATGTCAAGAACACACTATTAGGTTGCAATCAGATATCTGATTATAATTCTTTGTGGAGCATGGTGATTTATCTGCTATCTGTACTACTAGTTACAGAAAAAAAGAAGAAAAAAAGCTGTCTTTCAAAGCAGATAAAGCACTTAATGAGAACTGTCAGACTGTCAGACACTTCAGTGAAAATTTTTCAAAGTTAGTCAGGAAAAGACTGTAGAAATTAGACAGCAGGAAGAAACAAAGTTGTCTTGACTTCTGCCTCTGTCATTTGCTGGCCAGATCTGCCATTTCTTAGTGCGAGACACCATCTTAACAGCACCAAGAGGCGTGCTTAATAATTATTAAGATCAGGTCTGGAGCTACTAAAGCGTGTAACTGGTTTGTCTTTTTTCCAGTACTGGAACACAGTCATGGCAGTCCATGCACTACAATGTTATTTTATCTGGATTCATTTTGATGCAGATTCTAATGGTATGGACTTCAGCAGTTTTAGTTTAAGGCATGTATCTGCTACACATTTCATCCCACTCATACTAAAAATAAGCAACAATGTCAATAAACTTATATAATTCAGTGTATATAATACCCCCAAAATGTTAATATTTGCTCAGTATACTGTCAACTACTGGGTTTTCAAAAGACAAAATAAAAGACATAGTTTTATCTGTACATAGGCAGGACTGACATTTCTAGGCAAGTCAAGTGCTGCACATTAATCTGCAAGGGAATTTTGTGAATGAAGTAAGCTATGATGGTAAAAAAATACCTTTAAAGTGGTATTTTTGGGATTTATCTTGGCCAGTTTTTGTCTAAGCAGAGGCATGTGAGTAGTCTTCGGTAGCCAACAATATCAGGGCTGATGAGAACAGTATTCAGAACCTACCTGAAGATGTTAACACAACAACCAAAATTAAGATAAAGTTGTCTGGCATAATCTAAAAGCACAGATATAATTCCTCTTGTGGAATTTAAAAAAAAATCTGAGTCAGAAGAAGAGAATCTATTCAAGAAACAGCTAACTTGAATGTTAAGTTCCCTATCTGGGAGGGATGCAGGATCTCAGATCTGGAAATAGGTAACTGTTTGATCGCAAATGATCACCAAATAGTGAGGTTTGCAATCAAAGTAATTACAGTATCCAAAAATTAAAGGTGAAGGGTCTGGTGCTCAGGATGGTGGACTCTGATGAAATAGGCAGTTCCTCAGGAAAGTTCTAGCAAGCAGACATGAAGATAGCACAGGCAAAATAGATGCATACTTAAAAAAAATCTCATCACAGGAGGAAGAAAACATTAAGAGGAACATATACTTAAATAAAAAGAGAAAGAAAAATTGTATGATTCTTAAATGAGGTGGCATAAATTGCACTGTAAAATAGCATTTAAGAAAGACATGGAAACTGAGCAGAAGAAAAAATGACGGCAATGCAAATTGAAATGTAAGCATAGTATGTATGTATGTATATGTGTAAATATGTATTTATTTTATCAATTATTTACTTGGTTTGATACACTGGTCCAAAAGCTCTTTGCAAGCATAACCATAGCCATAAGACTGCAAGGGACAAAGAGCATATTCAGCAGAATTTAAAAAACAAGTAACAGAGAGTAAACAATATATATGCAATAATATAACTATTAGATGTTATATAATATGATAGAAAACTGCTCGTATAATCTACACAGGTAAATGTTAAACAATTGCAAAACTAAGATGTTAAATGAGGGCAGTATAATGTTATTACATTTTTATAGTTAATATTCGTTTAAAATCTAGTTACAGACAAATGTCTCCCATATGCTTAAATACTTCACTGAATCATAATCTGGAGTTTGGCTCATGGTAGCACTATTCATCTTAGTTTAATATAACAATCACACTTATTTGCTGTTAAGATATAACTGTTTTGGGAGACTGATAAATGACTTAAGGTTATTTGTAATTCTAATAATATTTGGGAGAGTATTCCAGACAGTTGGAGCAATTACAAAGGATCCTTCACCAATTGTGAAAGGTGGTTTATGCAATGGTGTGCTTGATTATAGGTAACTTATTTGAAACTTATAGTTAAAAGGTGGAGAGTAGCTCTCATGAACTGATTTAAATGGCAGTTTATTCAATAAGAAGGTTGTTCTGCTTTTACTGCTAACCACTCAAGCATTTGCTAGCATAGTACAGTGGTCTTTTGTGTTAGGCTGAGATGTACACACTTTATTTTCGGTATAGGCATTAGAACATTAATGGTTGTTGCATGTCTAGTTTTGGAAGTGAAACCATGAGAGATTTTACAGACTACCTTAAATTGATTTAAACCACTTTGCTATAGCTTTTCCATATTGATTAAGAAAATATGACTTTGATTGGGGTTACCCTTGGCATTTCTGTTGCAATACTACAGTCAGTATACTTCCTTCTAGCTTTAAAGGGGTGGGTGGATTTAGCAAATCTTTGCAGTTTTCCAAGTAGCATAACAGTGAATTTTTAGAGTAATTAGAGAAAGATTATTGTTCTGCAGCACATTCTAAAGGAGTGCCAGATTATTTTGAAGTGTGTTGCTGGTGTCATATGAGCCTGTGACAATATTATCATTTGCACACAATAAACAGTTTTGATCTGACTGATCCCACAGATGATCACTGATAAAAAGTGAGAAGAGTAAAGGTCCAAAGCTGACCCTTGTGACACACCTATATTAAGAGTACCTCTTTGTGTCTGTAGAGCATTGTCAGCACCTACAAATGATTTAATCCTTAAACAGTCTGCAAACCATGAGCAAATGTCAGTGGAGAAAAACACAGTCCTGTAATTTTTGCAGGAGTAGTTCATTACTGAATGCCTCACAGGCCCTTCTTAGATCTACAAAGATAGTCCCTGTTAGTAGTCCACGTTCCATTATATTAAATATCTCATTAGTAAAGCAATAAGGGCGGCCACGGTGGTGCAGTGGTTAGCATTGCCGCCTCACAGCAAGAGGTTCTCCGGTTCAATCCCTGGCTGGGGTGCCTTCTGTGCGGAGTCTGCATGTCCTCCCTGTGGTCACGTGGGTTTCCTCCGGGTGCTCCGGTTTCCTCCCACATCCCAAAGACATGCTGCAGGTGGATTGGACACTCTAAATTGGCCCTAGGTGTGCGTGTGAGTGTGCCTTCTGTGGAAGGTTGGGCGCCGGGCTGGCAACTCGACACCGTAAAACTCCACTGCCATTCAATGTGCGGACAAGGTGATCCGCTGTGGTGACCCCTGACCGGAAAAAAGACGAAAGAAGAAGAAGAAGAAGATTAGTAAAGCAATAAAGTGCAGTTAGGCTATAATATTCTGACCTATAACCATGCTGTTTATGTATAAACAAATCATATAGTTTTTACTGGAGATAATTTTTTAAAGATTTTAGCTGGTGGGTATATTTTACCTGTGGGTCAGAAATCCTTAGCTGTCTTGCACAGAAGAATTTTTGAAAGCAGATAACTGGTTGCATGCCTGAATTTTTGTATGATATTTTTGAGGTAAGTAATAATTTAAAAGTTTGGGCTATTCATTTGCATAGTATACCATTCCTTAGTTGTATTTGTTGAAAGTTTGGAATTGTAGACAGTTTCAAATCTGTTCAGATATTTCTTAACCTACTTTCTAGAAAAAGCTATAAAACAGAAGGGAGGTAAAGAGACTAATTGTGTAAAAGGTTTTGTGGAGGATGTTCAGTTGTTGGGTTTAATTATGTTTTGCCTGACTTTTTAAATGTTCCTTTGTTGACCAGGTTAAGGGTATTTAGCTTAGGAAATATTTCAGATGTGGCAAAGACTATAATTTTTTTTCCAGAAATAGTGTGGAGTATTAAATTATGCTACTTTCACGGATCTATAGTATATAACCTTTGCTTTGTTTATACTGTCTGATGCTTTTTCTTACAGTTCAGTAAGCAGATTGTTTGGTCTTGATTGTATGACCATACCTCTCAACTTCTCAGTGCAAGAAATCTGGACAAAGCCAAAAAGAATGGAGGGACAAAGGCCCCAAATAGGGACAGAATTTAAATATTGCTCATATAAACTTAGAAATTTGCTAGGATAACAGGTTATGCATAATTATGTATTTTCTGAAGGATATAAAGTCTGAAACTCAGATGTCTGTCATTATTTAGTGTTATTAAGTTACTTCAATCTTCAATGATTTGCCAGAAAACCACAAATTTTATGAGGAATAGACAAAAAAAAGTCAATGCAAAAATCTAGATATTATGCAAAAAATTGTACAGTTGAGAGGTATGCTTGCATGTCTTCCAAGTAGCATCACTATTTTTTTATTTGTTAACATAAATCAGGTCTAAGCCATGGAGTAGTTTTGCATCCAAGTCTTTTTGTTTGTAGTGGTAATGGAAAACGTTTGTTTTGCACTCTGTGGACAGCGTGTTAAGCAGAATACTAAGAGCTGAGGTTGGGTGCATAGTGTTGTATACTGCTAGCCAGTTTATTAGGGTTAGTTTTGTATTGAGAATGTCTTCAGATGATTCAGTTACTTTTCTTATCTTTGTGTATACAGTTGGAAGTTTAATGGTTTAAAAAGACCAGGTGTGAGAGTAAATTTTTTCTTTCATTCAGTCAGTTGGGAAGAATATTAACCGATTGAATATGTTCAACTATGCTAGCAATCAATACATCTAAAGCAGGATGTACAATTCCATTGTTTTTGTGGTCTAGTTCCTTCTTTAACAAGACAAAATTAGTAAGTGTTCTGCTAAGTCATTATTGTAACTATCTCAGTTCAGGTTAGTATCTCCTAGTATAATTAGTTTGTGATGTTTTACATAACTTGTCAGCCTTCCTAACAGGTTGTTTGTGCTATTACTAAATTGAGATTGGGACGTGATCCTTGTATTAATACTGGTAGCGAAGTCAGCCAACTGTTCACCAAGACATAATACAACAACTGACAAAGTGATGTGTAATTAAAGAACAGAGTATGTTTCCTTTAAGTCATTGTTCTTCCCTTTTCCCTGGTTAGTGGGCTTGAAATCAGGTGCCGTCGAGATCCAGAAGTATCTGTTCTGAGGCTAGTTGTACAAAGAAATGAAAGCAAGATGTTTTTTCTTAGAGTGAAAAGTGAATTATACAGATGTTTCTGTCGACTAATTACTTATATTTATGTTATTTACACTTCACATCTATGTGAATATCATATATTGGTGACAAAGATTTGGAGCTACAGGTGAATGAGGTCTGTAGAAGAAGGAGAAGAAGAAGAATATAAAAAACAGAAAATGGTTAGATTAATAACAGCTTTAATTCCCTTTTAACATCAGATTAGAAGCTGGAAGGACTAACCATTGTCTCATGTTTTATAAACAATATTGAAGTTAGAGGAAAAAAAAAGTTGTTGGAGTACAAATGTAGTTTACTGATAAATGTAATTAATTCAACACATTTAGGAAGTAAAACATTTCAAAACGCAAGTTAACTTGCTAAAAAGGCATATTTAATCCAAAGCCAAGCATCATAGCAGAGAGTTTCAAGTTTAATTCTTGCAACTGATGTCAGCTCTGTATCACATATGGTTGGAGCCCTGCCTGTAGCCCTGACAACGTGGGTTCCATTAGCAAGTCTGAGTTGCAGACACACCGTCTGGGGGAAACAGAACAGAGAAGCTAATGCTGGCTCACCCCGGTGGGAATGAACACTACAGAGAATGCAGCAGTTAAGAAAGGGCTGAAGAAAGCTGCTTTAGTCTGATAAGCAGAATGGAAGTGCTTTAGCTGGGCATTAGTGGAGCCATGAGTGGGTGCACATGCGCATGTGTGAGTGCACGAGTGTGTGTGTGCATTGTGTGTGCATGTGTGCGTGTACGTGTGCATATGTGTGTGTGTGTGTGTGCGTGTGTCTACTTCAGTAGATCTACATATATATATATATATATATATATTGTGTCTACTTCAGTAGATCTACATGTATATATATATATATTGTGTCTACTTCAGTAGATCTACATGTATATATATATTGTGTCTACTTCAGTAGATCTACATGTATATATATATTGTGTCTACTTCAGTAGATCTGCATGTATATATATATTGTGTCTACTTCAGTAGATCTGCATGTATATATATATTGTGTCTACTTCAGTAGATCTGCATGTATATATATATTGTGTCTACTTCAGTAGATCTACATGTATATATATATTGTGTCTACTTCAGTAGATCTACATGTATATATATATTGTGTCTACTTCAGTAGATCTACATGTATATATATATTGTGTCTACTTCAGTAGATCTACATGTATATATATATTGTGTCTACTTCAGTAGATCTACATGTATATATATATTGTGTCTACTTCAGTAGATCTACATGTATATATATATTGTGTCTACTTCAGTAGATCTACATGTATATATATATTGTGTCTACTTCAGTAGATCTACATGTATATATATATTGTGTCTACTTCAGTAGATCTACATGTATATATATATTGTGTCTACTTCAGTAGATCTACATGTATATATATATTGTGTCTACTTCAGTAGATCTACATGTATATATATATTGTGTCTACTTCAGTAGATCTACATGTATATATATATTGTGTCTACTTCAGTAGATCTACATGTATATATATATTGTGTCTACTTCAGTAGATCTACATGTATATATATATTGTGTCTACTTCAGTAGATCTACATGTATATATATATTGTGTCTACTTCAGTAGATCTACATGTATATATATATTGTGTCTACTTCAGTAGATCTACATGTATATATATATTGTGTCTACTTCAGTAGATCTACATGTATATATATATTGTGTCTACTTCAGTAGATCTACATGTATATATATATTGTGTCTACTTCAGTAGATCTACATGTATATATATATTGTGTCTACTTCAGTAGATCTACATGTATATATATATTGTGTCTACTTCAGTAGATCTACATGTATATATATATTGTGTCTACTTCAGTAGATCTACATGTATATATATATTGTGTCTACTTCAGTAGATCTACATGTATATATATATTGTGTCTACTTCAGTAGATCTACATGTATATATATATTGTGTCTACTTCAGTAGATCTACATGTATATATATATTGTGTCTACTTCAGTAGATCTACATGTATATATATATTGTGTCTACTTCAGTAGATCTACATGTATATATATATTGTGTCTACTTCAGTAGATCTACATGTATATATATATTGTGTCTACTTCAGTAGATCTACATGTATATATATATTGTGTCTACTTCAGTAGATCTACATGTATATATATATTGTGTCTACTTCAGTAGATCTACATGTATATATATATTGTGTCTACTTCAGTAGATCTACATGTATATATATATATATATATATATATATATATATATATATATATGAAGTTGGGATATACATAACATTTCAATGCACTAAATACCAAACATGCAAAAGATGAAGAAAGGAAGACTTATTTCCTTTCCTGATCTTTATACTAAAGCACCCCTAACACTGGGATCAAGTTTGTCTGAATAGCGTTAGCGTTATGGGAACTTCTTTGGATTAGTGTTGGTACAGGGGCAGGGTTAGGGCTAGCATGCATTACTAAGGTGGGCAGAGAGGCACTTTACATAAAACTGTAATTGGGCATCGAGGTCCAGATAAATAAGGAGCTAACAAAGTTTCCAAACAAGTGCTTCTGTTTCTGATGTGCTTGCATTTTATGATGTCAACAAGCCACTAATGCTGTAGTGTTGTACAAATCGTACTACTCTACCTGAAATGAAGAGGCCTACTAAATTCTAAAGAGTGCCTGCGTATCTCAACCACAAAAGTTCACTTTTTCTTGTGATACCCGAGTATTGTAAATATACTATACATGTTATTCTTAATGGGCAAGAAACTGCACTCATTTGTTATAGTGGAATAGATTGTTTCCTTAAGGACATTTTCTTTCCTTTTTCTGTATCAGGTATGTTTCAAGATGTGCTACTAAGAAACATTTTAATTGGGCAGAGCTTGCTGTTGCAAAAAAGCAGAGCTTGGAATAAACAAGTTTAACCTGCAGTCACATCTACTATATAATCAGTTTTGGTGATTCAGGCCATAACAAGTAAGTAGAAAAGGCAGGTATAAGAGGAAATACCCAAACTGAGGAAGTGATAGTTAAAAAGAAAAGAAAAAAAAATATATAAATACATAACGGAAGCAAAAGGCAAAATGACCATTATAAAAACTAGAAAAGTGCTGGGCAGAAAAAAGAAGGAGGGATACTAAATGAATACTTCTGTTTAGCATTTCTTGAGGAAGGTGAGATGAGGTTGATCTCTCTCTTATCATAAATATAAAAGGTGCTGGAAGAAATAGAAGAGCTTCCTGTAGACGTGGCTGGAAGCTTAATGAGAGCGACTGGAGAAATTCTTAGAGAACTGAGAAGTGGTAACTGAAGCCAAAAACTACTAACATATCACGTTAACCTCCATTATAAGAATAAAAATGTCCCACGAGGGCAGTTAGCCTAGTACTAGTCTATGAACCTATGAACCTATAATCATTGTCAAGGCAAACTATTTGTAACTATTTGAAACCATTGTGGCACCAGTGCTAAGGCAGCTTATATTCCCAGCAGAATGGTCATGCCATACAGTACTAATACAGACCTATGATTAGATGACCAAGGTCAATGAGGGGATAGACGTGGTGTACCTGGCAAGGTACCAGACAAAATGCTAATGAAAAGATTGAAGATGTCTGGATAAGGTAGTAGGAAGAGTGAAACATATAGTAATTAAACTAACAATGAGTGAATAAACAAGTGGCTTTCACTTATGTGTACTTGAAGTGGAAGAGGGAGATGAATGATGATGGGGTGGGCAATGCATGATTTGTGGGTGGTATGGAGTTTATTGATGGGAGAAAAACTAGATGGCCATAACTGGGAGTTTGCCCTTTTCCCCACTGCAGTGCGATCTCAGATTTGGTATATTTAGTTGGGGGGAGTGGGGAGGGTAGTGTTTTTTGTGATGGTCAGTAGGTTGGTTGAGCAATTTTTTTCCCTGGGAAAACCTTTGCTGAAATGATCATTCATTGGATTAAGTTTTGATGGATAAAGTTTGACAAGGAGGTATTCGATTGTTAGTTTGTTCGACAAAATGATATAGACACGACAGAAACAGCTTGGAGAGGAGGACAGTAAAAGTGGGACATGGCCTGCACCATAAGTTGTATATAAATATTAGAAAAAACAAATATGCACAGTCTTGGTGCATGGCCTGCACCATAAGTTGTATATAAATATTAGAACAAAGAAATATGCACAGTTTTCCAGAAAGGAGGTAGAAGGGACATATGCTATATACTTTTATTGAGTCCAAGTGAGAATCATAGTTAAAAAAGATTTGGATAAGAAGAGAACAGCGCATCTGAAAACTCAGATCAGCTGACTCAGGGGACATGCAGTGTAATATTGCACTCACACAAATTGTTGTAGAAAGCTGAAACTGAACTGCCTTCCTAAAGACATTCTATGGTCAAAAATTGTGATAGAATTCAGAAATGTGTGCGGCAGATGTGGCAGTTCTTTTGAGGAGTGTGAAATAACTGTGTGTGATAAGTAGGATGCGCAGCATATATGAGAAGTAAGACAATGAGTAGGTATTATTTAACTTCAAAGAAACTTGTTTTTTGTGGCATAGGTATTAAAGATTTAACATTATTTATGCATTGCATTTAATGCATGTTCCTGACCAAACAAATCTCACTAGGCCTGTTTTGTTTCAGAGTTCACTGAATTTATACTGAATACTGGAAATCTGGTCAGGACTGCATGAAAAGTTCCTTGAACTTCATCAGCAAGAGCCACTGTATTGCTGACATCCTCCTAAAGCATTATCAACTCAGACATATAACAGCTTGGAATAACATGTCATCAGGATACTGGTTAGCTGTGCAGAAATACCTTCTGCTGCACTTCCGTACTCGTTTTCAAGCATGAATCAAAGCACATGGTGAGGCAACATAATCAATGACCTACTGAATTTACCAATATGAATGATGAATGCACACCTACTGAGCTATTGACACTAAGCTGCACTGATCTTGTCTTCAGTGCAAGTACATCTTGTTAAGTGTTTGATGTGCCTTAAACACCTTGCATAAGAAGCCATGACACAGTCTTCCAACCACATCATCTACCTGGAAACACAGAAAGCTATACTACCAACATCAAATCAAAAACACAGAATATCATAACTAAAGAAACACATGTAGATATATATATATATATATATATATATATATATATATATATATATATATATATATATATATGTATATATATATGTGTGTGTGTGTGTGTGTGTGTAAGTATATACACGTGTATATGTTTTTTTACTGTGGTACTGCACTGATCAATATTGACCAATTTCTGGCTTAGCCCAGGAGAAAAACAAAACATGTCACAAAAGAAAATACAGAAATATGAGCCATAAATGAAGAGTTCAGATTAACTGCATAGAAAAAACTGTCATATACATTCCAGTGAACAAGCACAGTGAAATGTACAATGAAGCAGAGTATAATGTTCAATAAATAGATTTAGTTTCTAAAGTAGGTCAATCTTCAGCAAACTCTGAGAGAGGAGAAGAGATTAGTAAAGGAGATTGGTTAGGTGATATGTCTTGGGTTGAAGCCGAAGCATTTGGCTTTAATGGAGAAGTGCTTTTTGAGTTGCATTTTGAATTAGGAATTAGTGCTGATTTCCTTAATGTTGACAGGGAGAGCTTGCTAAAGAGTAGTTGTCTGAGAGGATAAAGCATGTGCAGTGCTGGGGAGTTTGGCTCTAGGAGGAGAAAGCATGCGCAGTGCTAGGGAGTTTGGCTCTAAGAGGAGAAAGCATGTGCACTGCTGGGGAGCTTGGCTCTAGGAGGATAAAGCATGTGCAGTGCTAGGGAGTTTGGCTCTAGGAGGGGAAAGCATGCGCAGTGCTAGGGAGTTTGGCTCTAGGAGGAGAAAGCATGTGCAGTGCTGGGGAGTTTGGCTCTAGGAGGAGAAAGCATGTGCAGTGATAGGGAGTTTGGCTCTAGGAGGAGAAAGCATGCACAGTGCTAGGGAGTTTGGATCTAGGAGGATAAAGCATGTGCAGTGCTAGGGAGTTTGGCTCTAGGAGGAGAAAGCATGCACAGTGCTAGGGAGTTTGGTTCTAGGAGGAGAAAGCATGTGCAGTCCTAGGGAGTTTGGTTCTAGGAGCAGAAAGCATGTGCAGTGCTGGGGAGTTTGGCTCTAGGAGGAGAAAGCATGCGCAGTGCTAGGGAGTTTGGCTCTAGGAGGATAAAGCATGTGCAGTGCTAGGGAGTTTGGCTCTAGGAGGAGAAAGCATGTACAGTGCTAGGGAGTTTGGTTTTAGGAGGAGAAAGCATGTGCAGTGCTGGGGAGTTTGGTTCTAGGAGGAGAAAGCATGCAAGTGGAGTAAATGTGTGCAATTGGATTAGTTTGTAGAGCTGGGATCCTAAAAGTAGGTTAGATCTTTGTTTTGTGGTTAGCCATTTGGCTTTTTCTAGGGTGATATGGTTATGCTCACAGAAAGGTGAGTTTGTAATAAATTGGCAGATTCTGTTAGAGATATTTTGGAGCATGGCAATGCTTTTCCTTGTAGGCAGAAGCAAAAATTGGTTGCTCATACTCAAGTTCAGAAAGGAGAACTCCTTTGCCAGTGGCTGGTCTGGCTGGTTGGGTAAGAAAAGGGGAGATCTTTTTGGCCCAGAAGAGGAGGGAGCATATTTTGGCTCTCACTTTTTCTATGTGGAAATGGAAGTTTAGTGACTGATCAAGCTATAGTTCTAGGTATATGAAGATGGAGGTTGCCCCTATGGTATGGTTGTGTAGGTCAAAGATAGTTAAAGAGTCAGGTGACTGGTGAATTTTCTGTAGAGTTTCAAAAAGCATAATTTCGGTCTTGGTGGGATTAAGTAGTTTATGGTTTATGAGCCATTGGTGGAGCTCATGTAAGTCTGACTGGAGTTGGCATTAAATGTTGCTGTGAGTGACCTGATCAGTAAATGACCATGTCATCGCATACAGGATATGTAGGAGATGGGGGTAGTCACAAGGAAGTTTGTTAATGAATACGGAGAAGATGAGGTGGCCAAGAATGGATCCTTGTGGTACACATTTGGTTATCAGTGCAGATTCTGATTGGGAGGATCCTAGTTTAAATCTGAAGTGTCTGTCTTTTTTTAAACCAGGGGAATAGCGTCTGGAGTGACACCAGTTTCAATTAGTTTGTTTTGGAGAAGATAGTGGTTAGTAAGGTCAAATGTCTTTGTTAGGTCTACGAATACAGAACCTGTAAGGATGCCACTGTCCGAGTTTCACAGGATATCATCAGTTAGGGACCAAACTGCTATCATAGTACTTTGTCCAGGTCAGAATCCATGTTATTTGGAGGAGAACAGGTGGTACTGCTGGATATTTAGGGAGAGTTGGGTACAGTCTTTTCAAGACGTTTGCCCAGAACAGGGAAGATGCATATTGGACAGAAGTGAATGGTATTTTTTGCATTGGTTTGCTTTCTGAAGGTTTTAATTAGGACAGTTTTCAATATCTGTGGCATGACATTTTGTAAGAGACATAGATTATATATGTGGGTGAGAGGAAGACATAGATGCTCTCTGCAGTGATATATGAACCAGGGGTTTATGCTGTCAGAGCCAGGAGGGGTGTCAGTGGAAATATTTTCATATACAGTAGAGATTTCTCTGAGGTGTATGTATTTCAAGTGGAAGAGGCGGATGAATGATGATGGGGTGGGCAATGCATGATCTGTGGGTGGTGTGGCGTTTATTGATGGGAGAGTGATAAATTCTTTAAGGAAATCCTCTGGAGAAAGTTTTGCTGTGCCACACTGAATGGTGTTTGTAGACAGGCTATCATGAGTGGATTTTCTTCCTATATGTAGGTTAACAGTTTTGCTATAGTGTTTGGGGGAACGTAACAGGGTAGCTTGTTTCTTTGTGGGAGATTTGTTTTGTGCTTTCTGTTGAACTTCTTGTCTAGGTTACACAAGACTATAAAGGAAGTACAGTTGTCAGTTGTGGGGGTCTGTCTCCATCTTTGCCATGCTTTATCCCTTACAGTTAAAACATGTTTGAATTCACTGGGTAGCCACTCAGCTGTGCTGATTTTATAAAACCTGTAGACAATGGGGAATAATGTGTCTTGCAGCTGGAGTAGAAAGTTAGTAAAGCTTACACCTGCAGTATCAGGGTCATGTAAGGAGCCTATATGACTCTGGTTGTGGGCTACGAGAAGGATCTGAGGCTTTCTATATTTATGCTACTATGGTTTCTGAAGGCTTTTAATACTGGGGTAGTTGTATAGGATGGCTGACAACTGTAAAGGTGATTGGGCAGTGCTAGCTTAGTGATGGTGGCAGAATGTTTATGTTAGTGATGGAGTGTAGTATGTTTGTAATAATAAGGTTGAATGTGGAGTATTTAGAGGACCTAAGTTTAGGTCTTCTTGGTTCTTTTATGAGATGAAGGAGACCTAGGTCTGCTAGGAAAGTACCCATGTCAAATGAAAGAGGGCCAAAATAATTAAGACTGAAGTCACCCTGAATGATTATGTTATTATTTTTGGGAATGTATTTAAGCATGTTAGTGGTGAAGGATTTGAATTTATCTAGGGAAGCAGGAGATAGGAGATAGGCTGTAGCACTTAGTAGTGGCTTGCATTTGTGAGTTGGGAATTTCGGTAGAATCCAGTTAGAACTGAAATCTTACGAGGAGTTTCCTTGGACAATAATTTTTGGGTTTAGGTAATTTCTGTACAAAATTAGAGAACCTCCACCTGATTTATTTATTTATTTTATTTTATTTTATTTTATTTTACATTTGTTGACCGGGATAGTCCGACTGGATACATGTCCATTTTCAGCAGAGGCCCGGGGAGAAAAATTCCAAAGGTGGTTACATATGCAATCATCACAATGTACAGATTAAACAGGAGTCATCATAACATTTTACTAATAAACACTTTACAGTCACAGTTAAATTTATACAGTCTAACAAACTTCAAATCAGGCTTAACAAATAAAAAGATGTTTGAGTTCCATTTACAGACATAGTATTAGTGCACAAGTATGAATAAAGATTTAGTCAGACTTGGAGCAGGGACTTATCCATTGAGACTTGAAATACTCCTTAAGAGCTTTTTTGACTTGAGATAGGGTAGTATCTAGGGTAATGTTAGCAGGAAGTGAGTTCCAAATTTTGCCAGCAGAGTTGGCGAACAGGGAGTCACCAGCTGAGTTGTTAGATTTGATGGTTTGAACTACCAGCCTATTAGATGATGGGAGCGATCTGGAGATGGAGTGGGGATAGATGATGTTTTTCAGTGCAGGTGTATTTTCTGGTTGGTTAAGTGCTTTGTGAGCTACAATAAGTTGATTTTACTGAATCTGCCTGGGTAGCTTAGCCATCCAAGATAATTTATATTTTTACAATGATGCATTATATAGGGTAGACCAGTGGCAAATCTAGCTATGTTATTATAGCAGCTTGAGAGTTTGTTAAGTTCAGTTTTATTTAGGTTGGCAAGTAAAGGGGAAGCATAGTAGAGTGTAGAGAGTAGATGGGAGCGGCCAATGGAAGTCCTAGCATGTGGGGTAAGGAATGGCTTTATCCTATATAGCGAGTCCAGTTTTCTATTAATGGTTTTGACTGTTTTGTTGATGTGCAAATCAAACTTAAGATTGTTAACCATTATTAGACTTAATGGAGAGAGATAGCGCCTTAGATCTTTGGGTGGGGGAGCTTTGTTTTGTTAAGATTTAGAATCAGACAGCGAGCAGTAAGCCAGTTCTCCACTAGGTTAAAAGTACTCTGAGTTATTGTTAGCAGCTCTGTTTGTGAAGTGCCAGTGCAGATCAACATTGAGTCATCTGCGTATTGAATGCAGATGGCTTCAGGGATGACTGTGTGGAGGTCATTAATAAAAATGGAAAACAGAAGTGGTTCCAAGATAGATCCCTGTGGGACACCTAGGGTGTTGGATAGGAGGTTTGAGAGTTTGTTCTGCTATAAGACAGATTGTGGTCTATTGTGCAGGTCGGATTGAAACCATTGGAGAGAGTGTTTGCCTAGAGACATTGTTGCCAGGGTGTTGATGAGAAGATGGTGGTTAACCATATCAAAAGCCTTGGACAAGTCCAAGAAAAGGGTTGAGGATAACTTGTTGTTGTTCCTGTTATAGTTTATTGCGTTAGAGAAGGTGAGGAGAGTTGTGATGGTACTATATGATTTGGCCTGAAGCCATGCTGGGAGTTAGCCAGTAGGTTGTTTTGGGTTAGAAAGTACAGAAGTTGTTTATGGATGCATTTTTCCATGATTTTTGCCAGGGGTGATAAGATGGCTATGGGTCTATAATTAGATAATTCAGTAGAGTTACCACCTTTATGGAGGGGTATGACACGAGATATTTTCCAGATAGAGGGGACTGAGGCTTCTGATGTGGACCAATTAATTATAATGGAAACGGGGTACGCTATGGTATCAGCAGCTTTTTGCAAATATTCAGCTGGGAGAAGATCCACAGCTAGGGTAGTAGGTTTTAATTTTTGAGTAGTGAATGAAGGAAAGATGTAGTGACTGGTTGGAAGCTAAAGGAGGGCTGGGAGCTAGGAGTGTTATCCAGTGGGTTAGAGGAGTTAAGGGGTAATTGGCTAGCAAGGGCTTGGATAGTTTCAGTAAATAGATTATTAAAGGTGTTAGCAACATCCACTGGTAGTTTATCAGTAGAGGCTGAGGGAGGTGGAGTGGTGGTTTGACCTGGGTGCAGTAATTTATTTATCCCTGCCCAGAATTTTTGGGTGTTACTTTGGTTTCAAAATAATCAGATTGGTTTCTGATCGTTTGCCTGACCTGGCATCACTGACATACTTATAGGAGATTAGAAAATTTTGGAAGCTGGGGGAGTCTTTTTGACCCAGGATTATGTGGCTGATAGAATGTCTGGGTTTTGCTGGCAAATAAAAGCAATTACATGGTCTAGCTTATTTCTGATGCTATGTGCATTGAGGAAGGCAAAGGCCAATAAAAGACGGGAGAAGTTCTGATGTCAAGGAAAAGGAGTTGTTTGGCCTGGCTTGGGTTTAATGTTACTCTTAAGGAGGACTATAAAGATTATAGAGGATAGTCTGAATGTGGACTTTGGTGTTTTGAGGCAGAGAATGCTTTATTTTGAGTATTAGTAATCATACAGAAACGTGACCCTGCATCTGGTGAGGGAATAGATTTGGTCTGATGACTGGGGGCTTGTGGTGATGAGAAAGTTTTGGAAGTTTGGGTAATACATACAGATATGATGATAGGTTGTGTAAGTGTTTTATGAAGATGTTGGTCATTGGTTGTAAGGGGTGAGGGAGGTGAAGAGGAAATAAGAAGAGGTAGAACAGACTGAGTTGAAGAAAAAGGAGCATAATACCGATTAGCTGTGTGTTGTATTTGTAAAGGAAGTTGTAAGTGGAAGTTAACACTTCTTATATTGTAGTACTGAGTATCAGGGGCTATGTGGTTTTATGGTGGTCTCTTTTAAAGAGGTGTGCCTTAAGAGTGTAACATAGGTGGAGATTAAAGCAAATACAATGAGTGGTCTGGTGTTGGCTGGGAAATTGAGGGTGGGAGAGGAGTGAAGCAGAACACAACTCCCACTGGGTTAGGGAGTTAATAATTAAGGCCTCTGTCTAGCAGTGAGCTCAAAAAGGATAGGTACAAATGCATGAGTTCAGAAATGAGCGCTAAGAGAAAAGAGACAATGCTAATAATTCTGTGAAAGTCAAGTAGTGTATGTTGCCTCACCATTTAATAGGATAGGTTCACTCTTAAGGGCATATATCTTCTGAGATAGAAGTGTTTTGAAAGGAAGAGTCAAGCAAAGAGCAACCATGGAGCTACCTCCTGTCTTAACATAGTTATAAAAGAGAAAAAGAAGTGCAAGCACTAATCACAATTGGCAGGATAAGTAGGAAATGCACATTCAAGTGTTCTCTTTTTGCTTACTTTTCCTTTGTTAAGGTGCCTGTGTGAAGGGTTTGGGTAGATACCACTGCACAGCTGATGTTGGTTTATAATGTGAGGACAGACCCAGGTAGCTTGACAAAGGACTGGCATACTATAACTGTAGGCAGGGAAGAATTACCATTGCTGACGTGGGTTGGAAGAGACAGCCTTGTGAATAAATGAGTAAGGACAAATAATGAGTAAGGGCAAATAATGAGTAAGGGCAAATAATGAGTAAGGGCAAATATCTAAGGAGCAAAAATGTGTTCATATGCACTTCTGGCATTTGATCATAAAAAGTAGAAATACACACCAATTATAAAATAAAAAAACAATACTTTGAATCAAAATAAATAAAAAATCCCGAAACAAGGCATTCCAGTAAAAGGCAACTTAAATGATCTACACCCCACTCATTTTGGTTTTATGAAGGGCAGGTTCTGTCTCCTGCACTAAGTAAACTTCTTTGAAAATATTACAAGGCTGTGGGACAGTGGTCACTGTGCATGCTCCTTATCCTGACCAGACCAAGGCTTTTGACACTATCCCTCATGCTTGTAAATTAGAAACTTTAGATAAACTTATTGTAAACCCCTACATTGTTTACTGAATTGCAAACTGGCTATCCAATGGATCCGAAGTAGTTAGAGCAACTGGTACCCTCTCTGAACATAAAATGGTAACTAGTAGGGTATTGCAAAGATCAGGCCTAGGCCCTCTCCTGTTTGGCATTTACTTTGCAGATATCAAAACCAATATTTCTGAAGTATGGTTGACTACATTTGCCAATGTCTGCAAGCTGGGCGCTATTATTTTCTCACTTGCTGATACTAATCTGCTCTAAAAAGGTGTCAAATATGAACATACTTGGTATACTGAAAACATTCACAAGTTAAATGTAAGAAAGTACAGCATAGTAGCTTTTGGCAAGAAAGTTGTTCCCACCTCACATGTTATATGTAGTACTAATCTTCAGACATATACTGTCATGGGAGACCTGTGTACTTATGTGGAGAGTTCTCTCTCCTCATCATCAAGTTTCCACCACAGTCAGGAAATCCTTTTCAACCCAGCAAATGTCCAAGGGGATATCTTCAAGGTCTAAAGAACTCAGCTTATACCTCTTCTCTTCCCTTATCAAACTGATCACTGAATACACTGACCCCCTTTGGTAGGTACTAATCCAAGCATATCACTGAATTGGAAAGACCCTAACAATTTTTTAACCACAAAAATTAAGGCCTTAGATCCTCCAAGTATCTTGACAGATTATCCCAGCATTCCTTATACTGATTAGCCCTGCTGCTTACTCTGATGTGATTGGTGTCTCGCTTTTCAAGCCATGAAAGTCCCAATTCTAGTCAACCTCCGATTCTACACAAAAGTTGTACCAGGGATTTCACTGGAGAGATAGATTCATGTGAATAATGCAAGGTAAATTAAGCACATGAAATTGATTTTAAATAATGAACAATTAGAATTCTATACCAGTGAATCATAAACTGGATAGTAAAATGATGCTATTTTCTTTCTAGTGTTTGAAGGTGTAAATTGCCCAATGAAATTTCATAAAAATTCTAAACTTTGTGTATCTGAAAACGTGCTAATCATTGCAATTCATCATAAACAGTACTCTTTTATTACTGCTCTTTCTGCTTCAAGTATTTCACAGTAAAAATATAAAAAGTAAAATGTAAACTATGTCAAAAATATAATGAAGTGATTTGACTTTATTAAATGCTAATATGAGCAGAACAAGTATGTCAATTTATCTATATGAAAATCATTGTGTTAAAGGTTGTATGAAAATGAATCTTTTAACTTCCTAATGAGCTACAGGAAACCTAGAAATTCTGAAATGACAGACACCTGTCAAGTAAATTTAACATCTCAGTTAGCATACTTGGAATATGTGCCTAATCTAATGCCATAGCTCCAAGTGATCTTCAAATTCAAATACAGAACTGCTTATTAACATTTTGAACTAGGTTCAGAGCATAGTCCATAGAAATAAAAGTATTCAGGTAATGTTTCATGCTTCCTGGTTCCATCTGCTCTGTTCCAATTCATGATCCTGAGTTCATACCCAGATGTAAATGAGATCAAACTGCTTTGAAACAAGTATGTTTGATATTTTGACCTTTCCTCCTGCAATATGTCACTCTACATCTCTGCATTGCCAAATGAGGAAATCAGCAGCTGTTTTAGTATCTTCTCCCTTTTTGATGTTAGGAAGGTCAAGTGAGAAAGTTGCATTGCACATCGTGCTGGGACATTTCGAAACAGGCATTCGAAATGTCAACAAGGTTAAAGTACATTTTATTATAAATCACTGTATTTGCATTTTTATTTTTCAGTGCATTCTCACTCTCACGTTAAAATAAAATATTCGCTGTGTGTCTGCAATTGAAGTATAAATGGCATGGCTGGTAAAATAAAGACTGTCTTTTCATGTATAGTCAGTTAATAAATATACTAAAATGCTAAAATAATTGCATTTGATCAACTCCTATGCCTTTATCAATGTGGTAAAAGAAAAAAAAATTGACTGTGTTAGTAAAACACTCATTATACTCAAAGCACACCAGGAGATTATTTTGTTCTCCAAAATCCTATTTGCTGTGCAGTTTGTCATGTTGCCAGCTGTTGTTAGTTTGTTTGTTTGTTTCTGTTTTTCTTAACTGGACAAATGACCTTATCTGGTGACCAGTTTTAACTATGACCCAGGCTAAAGCATAATATGATTACAAGGGATAAAAGTGAATTTAATTTGCTAAGAAAAAGTTGATAAAATGAACTGAACAGACTATGTAAACTTTAGAAATTCATGATTTATAGCATCACTTTTTACAGAACATGCACATTAATAACAAAGATGGCAGTGGAAGATTAAATAGATAAGTTCAAAAAGTATATCAAATTCCTCAAGCATCAAGCACTTGAATCTTAGTGTAGAGGAACGTAATGTTAATCACTGTTTTCCATTAACTGCAGGTACAGTTTCTACATGTGCAGTAGCAGTGATTTCTTTGTTTTGGGAGATTTCCCATCTTCATGTTTATACAACCATGGAGTTGTTATATATAAGATTCTGGTGTGTGTGTGTGGGGGGTGCCTCCTACATAGGGGTACAGGGGGGCAACAATGTGAGGAATATAGAAGGTCATTACACAGGGCAGATACATCACTATAATAGGTACCACATAGTGACAGCACTGAAATGAAAGAGAGCAACCTTATACATAACTTTCTAGGCTGTAGATGTCACAACACTTCAGAGCAAATTATAAACTGCCAACAACAGCTGATACAAAGTAATAGTAATGATCTAAAAGCTATAACCGAAGTGAAAACTAAGCTGTAGCTGTAAAGCCACGGATTAAAACTCAATGGAAAAAAATTCATTATAGTGCTCTTTTGGAAATCACCCAATCTAATTTCTTCATTGATAAAGCACCCCTAAGGGTTGACCCAATAATTAGGGATCTGGGGAATTATATGCAGATAGTAATCTGAAGTTTAACCAACACATAACCAAGATAGTAAGAAAATCATTCTATACTGTTCAGCTCATTAGCAAGGGTCAAAGGAAGCAATAATAGCACTCTGCTCAGCCTTTATTGGACCCATCATTGAGTATAATGCCCCATGGGCATGTAACTAATCAGGAAGTTGCAACAGTTGGAGTGCCCTCAAAGGTTGATCACCAGGGGAATCCAGGGTGAGAGTACCCTGTCCTACACAGATCCCCTTAAAGTCTCTCTGTATTTAGTCTCCTACAGGTTGCTGAGAGGTGATCTATGCCTAGCATGTAAGGCATCCACATATTCAGCTTTGATGGATCTCTTTCACATCCACAAGACAAACAGCACTAGAAACACTAGATCCAAGGACCTGAACATGCTGGAGGGACTGCTGTGTGTCTCAAAAGATTCCTGCAATATTTATTTATTTTACATTTGTTAACTGAGATGGTCCGACTGGACGAGATCCATTTACAGTGGAGACCGGGGGAAAAAAAGCTCCACTTAATTAATACAAAAAAAAAAAATACAAAAAATAATGACATTATACATAATGTAAAAAACATTGTTATACTAATAGTATTTTGTGAAAAATAACAGTAAAAAAGTTACATATGTACATTTTGTTAGTTGTGAAAAATATGGACAGAGATCACAACAAAATTATTGTATGTCAATGGATACCATTTGTTACAACCATGCTTACTGAGGGCCTGAAATAGGAGAGAAAAGTGAAGGATGGAGGTAGCATATTTTAGGATTATGTAACACATGGAACTATTGAGACTGGGTAGGATATAGAGTCGGCAGTCATTTTTAGGAAATTTGCTGGTATACCATCTGCTGCAAGAGTAGTGGGATTAAGTTTTAAGAGGTATTTTTTATTGCAGAGGTTGGGACAGGTGAGAATGTAAAGGGAGGTGTGTTGTTAGGAGATGGCATGGATGAGTAGCTATTTTTTGATAGTTGAGTTGATAGTGATTTAATGGATTCAGTAAAGTGATGATTGAATTGGGAGGCTATATTGCTATCTGTTTTTGTGAAGGTGGAGGTGGAGGTAGGAGCTGGTGTGGTGGTTTTGCCAGGTTTTAGTAGGGAATGAATTGTATACCAGAACTTTTGGGGGTTGTTGGGGTGTTTGTTTTGGATACCTAGAAAGTAATTCTGTTTATGGAGATTTGTTTGTTTTTTGACCTGATTCCTAAGTTGTTGATAGTTTTGTTTGGATATACTAGTGTTATCTTTCTTCCAGTTTTTCATGCCTTATCTCTGGACTTTAATAGGGCTCTAGTGGGCTTACTAAGCCATGGAGCATAGTGTAGTTTAGCTCTAATCTTTATTATAGGGGCTACTAAATCAAGGATGTTAGTAAGGGTACTGTTAAAATAGTCTACTGCTTGTTCTAAGTCAAGGGTACGTAATGGTTCCCAGTTACATTTTTTAACGTAGTGTTGAGATCTAGAAGGTTAACATTGCGATAATTTCTAACTTGTCTATAGACTGTAGGCTTGGGTACATTGGTATGTTTTTGTAGGAGGAAAGTTGGGAGGTGGTCACTAAGTCCATCTTGTAGACAACCTATTTGATAATTTTGTTCAGGGTAGTTTACGTATGTCCAATCTGGAATAGATTCCTTTTGGGATTTTTTATCTACTCTAGTGGGTTCTTGAATGAGTTGAGAGAATCTATACAGGTTGATGTGGTTAGTGGGGTTTTTAGAGTTGCAGGCTAGCCAATCAGTGTTTAGGTCACCTAGTAAAATAGTAAACCTCTTGTGGTTGGTTATCTTTTGACCATTGTAGAATCTACTCAAATATTGGAGAGTTATTACCTGGTGGAATATACACGCAAAGAATATTGATACTCTTTTTCTTGTTTAGCAGTAGCACAGAGCCTACAATCTCAGCAGTGTTAAATTTTGGTAGAGGAGTTTGTAGAGGTTGGAGAGTAAGTGTATTTTTATAGACAATTGCAACGCCCCCTCCCTTCATTCTCATCCTATCTAGTCTTAGGATATTATATCCTGGAGGGAGAATTTCTTCATGCTGTGTACTGGGTTTTAGCCAGGTCTCTGTTATGGTTAGAATGTCAGGGCAGTTTTGAGTTATGAATGCGTGTAAGTGAGGAAGTTTGTTTGATACACTGTGAGAGTTAAGGATGATGATAAGTAGATCTGCCATGTGTTTGTTTGGGGTATAATTTTGCTTGGCCCTGGATTTGGGTGAATATCCCCTGAGGTAAGTTTGATTGTTTGTAGAATGTCTATGTGGAGTTTACATGATACTTTTGTAGTGTAGGATAGTGGAATGTACTTGTTATATATAAGTAATATCGTGTTGTCAAATAAAGAGGGGGCTATTGGGAAGCTTATGTGGGATACTATAGGTGTGAAGTTATGTGTTATATGATAGGTGGTGTGAGGTAGTGGTGTGTATGTGTGTAAGGTAGGTGTATGGTAGGTGGTGTGGGGTAGTGGTGTGTATGTGTGTAAGGATGTAATGTAGGTTAGGATTGTGAGGGTTAGTAGGAGAGATGTAAGACCTGCATAGTTTGTGTTATGTGGTATTTGGATGCAAGTAGTGTTGTTTGGATAAGAGTTAATCAGGGAGTATGGTTTGGGTAGTTGCAGTTGAGTGGCTGTAGGGAGTTGTCAGGTGATAGGGGATTAGAATAAATGTATAAGTAGTGGGGGCGGGTGGGAAATGGGGGCAGGGTAGGAGAACAGAGTGGGGCTCAAACACCACAAGATTACAGAGACAATCTGTGAGCTCTATTCAGGGAGGCCAGGAAAATCAGACTATGTGGGGTAATTTCAGAGTATCTGCTTCCCTTTGACTTACTTGGTAGAGCCTGTAATAAGTACTGGCTGAGGAGGTAATGGGGAAACCTAGTCTAATACTGCTAGTGCTGTGAGCTCCTGAGTGAACCACTACACTGCTAAATTCACTTAATTTTAAACAGTTTAAACATATATTAACCTTGTTTCCTTTGTGAAAAGTGACAAAAATATAAAATTTAGACTGCAGGATGTTTAGCTTAATGCACAGCAGTCCTTTTAGGTTCCAAGCCGTTCGTAGAGGTGGGTACAGTTAAGGTAAGTAGATTGGGTGGTGATTCCTATGGGTAAGATAAGCAAAAAGATGCAGTTTAAAAAAATAATGATGTATCCCTTAACGTACAAACATAAGCAACAGGGGAAATAATACACAAGCTACAATAAAACTCAATCAGAGAAATACAGTCGTACAATCAGTTGCCTAACAGGAACAAATAAGTAAAATAAGGTATACACTGCACTACATAGTTTTAGTTGACAATGTCTAACAGTCTACATTAGCTAATATATCTTATAGGTGTATAATAAAAGCCACTAGGCATGTAACTAAAAACATTTAACCCACAGTATTCCAAGAAGGTAGTGGGCCACCATTTGTAAATGCTGTATATAGATATTCTAATACACTGATAGCACCCCCAGTGTTACAAATGGGCTACCAAATACTTTGCTTTAATCTATTTTAGGCATTAAGTTAATAGTACGCCCCTTTCCAGCTTTTAGATCCACTATGCCGTTAGGTTCTTATCTTGCTACACAAACACTAGACCATGCTATAATAATGTGAACATTACACTCTGCGTTTCCATGTAATATGCAGATATATAAATTAGCAGAATACTAGCAACACATAAGCCTATGTTCCTTTATGCCCCTAGTACATGTTACAACAGCTTAATATTCCATGAACAGCAGTATGTTAAAAAAGCAAAGTATGTCGGACAGTTGTTAAGCTCTTCTGCTTGGACTAATACACAAACATGCAGGCAGGTTTCAGTGCAGTTCTATTTTACAACCAAAGGATAACCTCAGCTTCTCTCTAGCTAGATGACCAGATAATTGTAATTTATTTGTTTTTTTAAAACAACAGCTTAGGGCCACAAAATGGGTTCCGCACGCACTAGCAAATAGGGTGATTTGAAAATAAGAAATGGCGTGAGATAGGGAGTTTAAAAAGCCTCGCTTCCGTATTCAGGAGTGCTATGTTTACAGTGACCTGATTGGTGAAATCTGTCTCCTCGTGGTTCCAGTCAGACACCACGAGGCTACAGAGACAATCTGTGAGCTCTATTCAGGGAGAGCAGGAAAATCAGCCTACATGGTGTAAGTTCAGAGTATTTGCTTCCCTTTGACTTACTTGATAGAGCCTGTAATAAGTACTGACTGAGGAGGTAATGGGGAAACCTAGTCTAATACTGCTAGTGCTACGAGCTCCCAAGCGTACCACCACACTGCTAAATTCAGTTAATTTTAAACAGTTTAAACAGATATTAACCTTGTTTCCTTCTTGAGAAATGACAAAAATATAAAATTTAGACCGCAGGATGTTTAGCTTAATGCACAGCAGTCCTTTTAGGTTCCGAGACGTTCGTAGGGGTGGGTTCAGTTACGGTAGGTAGATTGGGTGGTGATTCCTTGTTTCCTTCTTAAGAAGTGACAAAAATATAAAATTCAGACTGCAGGATGTTTAGCTTAATGCACAGCAGTCCTTTTAGATTCCAAGCCGTTCGTAGGGGTGGGTTCAGTTAAGGTACGTAGATTGGGTGTGATTCCTCTATCAGTGCTAGTATCACTGGCCCCTGACTTAAAAAAGCTCCAGGTTCTCTTTTCACATCCAGCAACTAAAACAGGTACAGCTATGGAAATATGGAATAAGCTCTCCATGTGTGTGGAGCAGAGTTCATTCCAGACCCTAGTAAAAAGAAACTTTGATCATTGGATGGGAAATTGCAAATTCTCCCACAGTCTGGACCCTAGTCTCTGATGGACAGAGGTAGACAATAATTATATTAATCCCCAACTAATATAACTCCCTACATAACCTTTAGCTACGTCTTTCCTAACATACCCCATCATAGAGGTGTCCAAAAAACTTTGGGGAAAAAACAGGGTTGCACAGCTAGTTTGTAAAGATCCTGGTGGTCTTCATCCTAGTATAAACCTATAAATCTATGAACTCCCTTCAACAGATGCACACTGAATTGAAGCCTGTAGTTCTGACCCAATGTTAAGTGCCTGTCTCCAGACAGATTCATATCAGGAAAATGCAAAACACTGAAATCATGTAAGATGAAAATGCATATACAAAGCCAGCAGAACTCAAAAATGTACAACACAGAATAATCACTCACAAAGAAAAAAGCAAATCACAACCAAGCCACTGCAAAACTAATGAACACAAGTAAGTGAACTAGCAACTTACAGCAGTCTCCCTTATACAGACTAACCCCATAATCACAGAGCAATGGGGAAGTTAGCAACTATGTAAGTAGCACTGTTGTACAATAGCATATTTAGTTTACAGGAAAAGCAAACACTGTGCACTGTACTGAAGTTCGTCAGTATTAAAAATCAGCTTACATCAGCTCAGAGGGACTATTCATAACAGTTTCTATCACACTACATAATCCACTTGCAGGCGCAAACCTACCCCAGTTGCATCCCTTTGTGCTACACTTGCAAGTAAACACTTACCCCCAGTTACATCCCTTTGTGCTACACTTGCAGGCACACACCTACCCCCAGTTACATCCCTTTGTGCTACACTTGCAGGCACACACCTACCCCCAGTTACATCCTTTGTGCTACACTTGCGGGAACACACCTACCCCCAGTTAAATCCCTTTGTGCTACACTTGCAGGCACACACCTACCCCCATTGCATCTCGTTGTGCTACACTTACAGGCACACACCTACCCCCAGTTACATCCTTTTGTGTTACACTTGCAGGGACACACCTACCCCCAGTTACATCCCTTTGTGCTACACTTGCAGGCACACACCTACCGCCAGTTACATCCCTTTGTGCTACATTTGCAGGCACACACCTGCCCCCAGTTACATCCCCTTTGTGCTTCACTTGCAGGCACACACCTACCCCCATTTACATCCCTTTGTGCTACACTTGCAGGCACACACCTACCCCCAGTTACATCCCTTTGTGCTACACTTGCAGGCACACACCTATCCCCAGTTACATCCCTTTGTGCTACACTTGCAGGCACACACCTACCCCCAGTTACATCCCTTTGTGCTACATTTGCAGGCACACACCTACCCCCAGTTACATCCCTTTGTGCTACACTTGCAGGCACACACCTACCCCCAGTTACATCCCTTTGTGCTACACTAGCAGGCACACACCTACCCCCAGTTACATCCCTTTGTGCTACACTTGCAGGCACACACCTACCCAGAGTTACATCCCTTTGTGCTACACTTGCAGGCACACACCTAACCCCAGTTACATCCCTTTGTGCTACACTTGCAGGCACACACCTACCCCCAGTTACATCCCTTTGTGCTACACTTGCAGGCACACACCTACCCTCATTACATCTCTTTGTGCTACACTTGCAGGCACACACCTACCCCCAGTTACATCCCTTTGTGCTACACTAGCAGGCACACACCTACCCCCAGTTACATCCCTTTGTGCTACACTTGCAGGCACACACCTACCCAGAGTTACATCCCTTTGTGCTACACTTGCAGGCACACACCTACCCCCAGTTACATCCCTTTGTGCTACACTTGCAGGCACACACCTACCCCCAGTTACATCCCTTTGTGCTACACTAGCACAACAAATGGCAGATCACTGACCTAATCATGCTGCTTCCATGCCAGTTTCCCCAGATTGCAGTCACACAGTGGGCCAAACTGCACTCCTCCAAAAGAGAGAAGATCCAGTGTTTGGTCACTCCCCCCTACCAATCAGGTTCATTTTACCCCAAACCTGCTATCTGAAGCTGAAGTGCTAATGCTGTAGTTAGTGATTTATGGTTCAGTGTCTCACAGCCAGCCTGACTGGCAGACATTTATTGCTTGTTGTTGTGTGTCCCTGCTCAACATGCTGTAGAACATGTATTATTTAATGTTGTGTGTCCCTGCTCGACATGCCATAGGTCATTTATTGTTTAATGTTGTGTGTCCCTGCTCGACATGCCAAAGGTCATTTATTGTTTAATGTTGTGTGTCCCTGCTCAACATGCTGTAAGTCATTTATTGTTTAATGTGGTGTGTCCCTGCTTGACATGCCATAGTGACATTTATTGTTTAATGTTGTGTGTTCCTGCTCGACATGCTGTAGGACATTTATTGTTTAATGTTGTGTGTCCTGCTCAACATGCTGCAAGTCATTTATTGTTTAATGTTGTGTGTCCCTGCTCAACATGCTGTAAGTCATTTATTGTTTAATGTGGTGTGTCCCTGCTTGACATGCCATAATGACATTTATTGTTTAATGTTGTGTGTCCTGCTCAACATGCTGTAAGCCATTTATTGTTTAATGTTGTGTGTCCCTGCTCGAAATGCTGTAGGTCATTTATAGTTTAATGTTGTGTGTCCCTGCTCGACATGCTGTAGGTAATTTATTGTTTAATGTAGTGTGTCCCTGCTCGACATGCTGTAGGTCATTTATTGTTTAATGTTGTGTGTCCCTGCTCAAAATTCTGTAGGTCATTTATTGTCTAATGTTGTGTGTCCCTGAGCAACATGCTGAAGGTCATTTATTCTTTAATGTTGTGTGTCCCTGCTCAACATGCTCTAGATCATCTATTGTTTAATGTTGTGTGTCACTGCAACTGGCAGACATTTATTGTTTAATGTTGTGTGTCCCTGCTCGACATGCTGTAGGTCATTTATTGTATAATGTTGTGCATCCCTGCTCAACATGCTGTAGATCATTTGTTTAATGTTGTGTGTCCCTGCAACCGGTAGACATTTATTATTTAATGTTGTGTGTCCTTGCTCGACATGCTGTAGGTCATTTATTGTATAATGTTGTGTGTCCCTGCTCAACATGCTGTAGATCATTTATTGTTTAATGTTGTGTGTCCCTGCAACTGGCAGACATTTATTGTTTAATGTTGCGTGTCCTTGCTCATTACGCTGTAGGTCATTTATTGTTTAATGTTGCGTGTCCTTGCTGAATATGCTGTAGGTCATTTATTGTTTAATGCTGTGTGTCCCTGGGACTGGCAGACATTTATTGTTTAATGTTGTGTGTCCCTGTAACTGTCAGACATCTATTGTTTAATATTGTCTGTCCCTGTGACTGGCAGACATTTATTGTTTAATGTTGTGTGTCCCTGCTCAATATGCTGTAGGTAATTTTTTGTTTAATGTTGTGTGTCTTGCTCGACATGCTGTATCTCATTTATTGTTTAATGTTGTGTGTCCCTGCTCGACTAGCTGTAAGTCATTTATTGTTTAACGCTGTGTGTCCCTGCTCGACATGCAGTAGGACATTTATTGTTTAATGTTGTGTGCCCCTACTCAAAATGCTGTAGGTCATTTATTGTTCAATGTTGTGTGTCTCTGCTCAACATGCTGTAGGTCATTTATTGTTTAATGTTGTGTGTCCCTGCTCGACTAGCTGTAAGTCATTTATTGTTTAACGCTGTGTGTCCCTGCTCGACATGCAGTAGGACATTTATTGTTTAATGTTGTGTGTCCCTGCTCGAAATGCTGTAGGTCATTTATTGTTCAATGTTGTGTGTCTCTGCTCAACATGCTGTAGGTCATTTATTGTTTAATGTTGTGTGTCCCTGCTCAACATGCTGTAGGTGATTTATTGCTTAATGTTGTGTGACCCTGCAATACATGCTGTAGAACATTTTTTGTTTAATGTTGTGTGACCCTGTTCAACATACCATAGTGACATTTATTGTTTAATATTGTGTATCCCTGCTCAACATGCCATGGGTCATTAATTGTTTAATGTTGTGTTTCCCTGCACAGCATGCTGAAGGCACACTTGCCTTCTTCAGTGAGCCAAAACCGGTATGATGTTATGATGGTATGATAATGAAATAATATCTAATGCCACAACACTTTGGTGCTGGCCTCTTTGTTTGCATTCAGATTATTTTGGCCGTTTGCAACTGCCGTACTTGCGAAGGAGTTTGTCTTCTTAATGTTGTGTTTCCCTTCTCAACATACTGTAGGACATTTATTGTTTATTGTTGTGTATCCCTGCTCGACATGCTCTAGGTCATTTATTGTATAATGTTGTGTCCCTGCTCAACATGCTCTAGATCATTTATTGTTTAATGTGTGTCCCTGCAACTGGCAGACATTTATTGTTTAATGTTGTGTGTCCCTGGGACTGGCAGACATTTATTGTTTAATGGTGTGTGTCCCCGTAACTGGCAGACATTTATTGTTTAATGTTGTTTGTCCCTGTGAATTGCAGACATTTATTGTTTAATGTTGTGTGTCCATGCTCAACATGCTGTAGTGACATTTATTGTGTAATATTGTGTGTCCCTGCTCAACATGCGGTAGGTAATTTTTTGTTTAATACTGTGTGTCCTGCTCGACATGCTGTAGGTCATTTATTGTTTAATGTTGTGTGTCCCTACTCGACATGCTGTAGGTCATTGATTGTTTAATGTTGTGTGTCCCTGCTCGACATGCTGTAGGTCATTTATTGTTTAATGTTGTGTGTCCCTGCTGAACGTGGTGTAGGTCATTTATTGTTTATTGTTGTGTGTCCTTGTCAACATGTTGTAGGACATTTATTGTATAATGTTGTGTGTTCCTGCTCAACATGCTCTAGATCATTTATTGCTTAATGTTGTGTGTCTCTGCAACTGGCAGACATTTATTGCTTAATGTTGTGTGTCCCTGCTCAACATGCCATGGGTCATTTATGTTAAATGTTTTGTGTCCCTGCTCAACATGCTGTAGGCACACTTGCCTTCTTCAATGAGCCAAAACCGGTATGATGTTATGATGTTATGATAATTAAATAATATCTAATGCCACAACACTTTGGTGCTGGCATCTTAGTTTGCATTTAGATTGTTTTGGTCGTCTGTACCTGCCACTCTTGCGAAGGTGTTTGTCTTCATAATGTTGTGTGTCCCTGCTCAACATGCTGTAGGACATTTATTGTTTAATGTTGTGTGTCCCTGCTCAACATGCTGTAGGACATTTATTGTTTATTGTTGTGTTTCCCTGCTCGGCATGCTGAAGGTCATTTACTGTTTATAGATTCATTGGTTCATAGGTAGGTACTAGGCTATCGGTCCTGGGGCCTATACAAGCCCAGCCGAAAAGGTACCCTGGCTTTTGCCACCCAAGAAAATTATCTTCCTTTGCCACTGTCGAGCAGAGCCGCAGAGGTGATCCCCAGGGTGAATTTCCTATTTCCCATCCAATCATCAAGATTTTTCTTGAAGAGTGCTAATGAGGAGCTTTGTTTGATATAGACAGGTAGTTTATTCCAGAGTATGGGAAATCTCTGGGACAGGAATCTGTTTATTGTCGTGACAAGGTTTAGGTCCCTAGAGTGTGTAGCTCAGAGGGACTGGGATTTCTTTAAGTGAAGCATGTCCAACAGCTCAGGGTTTGACATAGCTTTGTATGTTAGGCAGAGATCACCTCTGAGTAGGCGATAAGCGACGGAGTAAAGCTGGAGTTTTTTTAGACTGTCTGCGTAGAGCATCTGTTTGAGGCTGGTAATCCTCTTTGTGAGGCATTTCTCTGGCCTTTCCAGTTATTGTAGATGTCTTGTGAGGTACATACCAAAAGGGGCATTGTACTCTATAATGGGTCTAATTAGTGATGAGTAGAGGGGAACAATGACCTCTTTTTTTCTGGATGAAACCTTTTGTGATGAGGTGTGCCACGTAGAAGGATTTCCTGACTACTGTGGCGATGTGGTTATCAAAGGAGAGACTACTGTCCACCTGTGTCCCAAGGTCTCTTATCACACATTTGGTGTTAAGTATACTGCCGCCTATGTTGTAGTTCATGGGTACAGAGTTTTTACCAAAGGGGATGACAATGCACTTTTTGGCATTGAGCTTGAGGCCATGGCTTTGCCACCAGGTATCTGTCTCAGTGAGGCCCTTTTTCAGAATATCCACATCATTAGGAGTTTCGATTATGGCTCGCAGTTTGCAGTCATCTGCGAACTTCATTAGCCAAAGACCTTCTGTGTTAGCCTGTACTTCAGAGAAGTAGATACCAAACAGGAGAGGACCCAGGACTGAACCCTGTGGTACTCCACTTGTCACTGGTCTGAAGTCGGATTTGGAGTCTGCTACTTTCACAGTGTGGGCTCTGTCAGTGAGCCAGTTGGCAACCCATCTTGTGACATAGGAATTTATATCTAGTTTAGTGAGTTTACCTATAATTCCAGAGTGGGGGATGGTGTTGAAAGCCTTGGCAAGATCTAGATAAGCTGTGTGAACCACCTTACCCTTGTCTACGGCTTTGGTGACTGCTTAAAACAATTCTATCAGGTTTAGGAGACATGATCTGCCTTTTACAAACCCGAACTGGGTGGGGTCCAGAATTTGGAGATTACCAATGTCTTTGTTTATAAGTTCCATGATGATACGTTCCATGGCCTTGCAGACCAGGCTCATCAGGCTAATGGGGCGGTAGTTCCCGGCGTCCTTGGTGGCTCCCCCCTTGTGAAGTGTGATAACTGTCGCTGTGCGCCATTCAGCAGGCACAAAGCCTGAGGTGAGACTATGACTGAATGACTTGTGTGTCCCTGCTCAACATGCTGTAGGACATTTATTGTTTAATGTTGTGTGTCCCTGCTCAACATGCTGTAGGACATTTATTGTTTATTGTTCTGTGTCCCTGCTCGACATGCCGAAGGTCATTTACTGTTTAATGTTGTGTGTCCCTGCTCGACATGCTGTAGGTCATTTATTGTTTAATGTTGTGCGTCCCTGATCGACATGCTGTAGGTCATTTACTGTTTAATGTTGTGTGTCCCTGCTCAACATGCCATAATGACATTTACTGTTTAATGTTGTGTGTCCCTGCTCAACATGTACTGTTGGTCATTTATTATTTAATGCTGTGTGCCCCTGCTCAACATACTGTAGACCATTTATTGTTTAATGTTGTGTGTCCCTGCTCAACATGCGGTAGGTCATTTATTGTTTATTGTTGGATGGCCCTGCTCAACATGCTGTAGGTCATTTATTGTATAATGTTGTGTGTCCCTGCTAGACATGCTGTAGGACATTTATTGTTTAATGTTGTGTGTCCCTGCTCGACATGCTGTAGGTCATTTGTTGTTTAATGTTGTGTGTCTCTGCTAGACATGCTGTAGGATATTTATTGTTTAATGTTGTGTGTCCCTGAGCAACATGCTGTAGGTCATTTATTGTTTAATGTTGTGTGCCCCTGCTCAACATGCTCTAGATCATCTATTGTTTAATGTTGTGTGTCGCTGCAACTGGCAGACATTTATTGTTTAACGTTGTGTGTCCCTGCTCGACATTCTGTAGGTCATTTACTGTACAATGTTTTATGTCCCTGCTCAACATGCTCTAGATCACTTCTTTAATGTTGTGTGTCCCTGCAACTGGCAGACATTTATTGTTTAATGTTGTGTGTCCCTGCTCAATATGCTGTAGATCATTTTTTGCTTAATGTTGAGTGTCCCTACTGAATATGCTGTAGGTCATTTATTCTTTAATGTTGTGAATCCCTGCTCAAGATGCTGTTGGTCATTTTTTGTTTAATGTTGTGTGTCCTGTTCAAAATGCTGTAGGTCATTTATTGTTTAATGTTTTGTGTCCTTGCTCAACATGCTGTAGGTTATTTATTGTTTAATGTTATGTGTCCCTGCTCAGCATGCCATAGTGACATTTATTGCTTAACTCATTACATCTGAGTGATGCCTCCAGGTGCATATGCAGTTACCTCCTACTGCTCCTCTAGGCGTCAAATATTACTTGCTCATATTGCATTAATAATTCCAAAATCGTGCTACATATAAGGTATCAGAATATTTTATTTTGAAGCATACATGATGGCAAACACAATTGTGTTAATATCTGTCCTCTGTCAATGAATATTTGTTAGAATTGTAAGGTGATAATTTTTAAAGGCTCAGGCCACACCCACTAGGAGTTAAAGGTACACACTCAAAAGCATTGTACTGGAGGGAATTGTTGTGTGTCCCTGCTCAACATGCTGTAGGACATTTATTGTTTATTGTTCTGTGTCCCTGCTCGACATGCTGAAGGTCATTTACTGTTTACTGTTGTGTGTCCCTGCTCGACATGCTGTAGGTCATTTATTGTTTAATGTTGTGTGTCCCTGATCGACATGCTGTAGGTCATTTATTGTTTAATGTTGTGTGTCCCTGCTCAACATGCCATAATGACATTTATTGTTTAATGTTGTGTGTCCCTGCTCAACATGCTGCTGGTCATTTATTATTTAATGCTGTGTGCCCCTGCTCAACATGCTGTAGACCATTTATTGTTTAATGTTGTGTGTCCCTGCTCAACATGCGTTAGGTCATTTATTGTTTAATGTTGGATGGCCCTGCTCGACATGCTGTAGGACATTTATTGTTTAATGTTGTGTGTCCTGCTCAACATGCTGTAGGTCATTTGTTGTTTAATGTTGTGTGTCCCTGCTCAACATGCTCTAGATCATTTATTGTTTAATGTTGTGTGTCTCTGCTAGACATGCTGTAGGTCATTTATTGTTTAATGTTGTGTGTCTCTGCTCGAAATGCTGTAGGTCATTTATTGCTCAATGTTGTGTGTCCCTGCTCGACATGCTGTAGGATATTTATTGTTTAATGTTGTGTGTCCCTGAGCAACATGCTGTAGGTCATTTATTGTTTAATGTTGTGTGCCCCTGCTCAACATGCTCTAGATCATCTATTGTTTAATGTTGTGTGTCGCTGCAACTGGCAGACATTTATTGTTTAACGTTGTGTGTCCCTGCTCGACATTCTGTAGGTCATTTACTGTACAATGTTTTATGTCCCTGCTCAACATGCTCTAGATCATCTATTGTTTAATGTTGTGTGTCGCTGCAACTGGCAGACATTTATTGTTTAACGTTGTGTGTCCCTGCTCGACATTCTGTAGGTCATTTACTGTACAATGTTTTATGTCCCTGCTCAACATGCTCTAGATCATCTATTGTTTAATGTTGTGTGTCCCTGCAACTGGCAGACATTTATTATTTAATGTTGTATGTCCTTGCTCATTACGCTGTAGGTCATTTATTGTATAATGTTGTGTCCCTGCTCAACATGCTGTAGATCATTTAATGTTTAATGTTGTGTGTCCCTGCTCAATATGCTGTAGATGATTTTTTGCTTAATGTTGAGTGTCCCTGCTGAATATGCTGTAGGTCATTTATTGTTTAATGTTGTGTGTCCCTGGGACTGGCAGACATGTATTGCTTAATATTGTCTGTTCCTGTGACCGGTAGGCATTTATTGTTTAATGTTGTGTGACCCTGCTCAATATGCTGTAGGTCATTTTTTGTTTAATATTGTGTGTCTTGCTTGACATGCTGTATATCATTTATTGTTTAATGTTGTGTGTCCCTGCTCGACTAGCTGTAAGTCATTTATTGTTGAATGTTGTGTGTCCTTGCTCAACATGCAGTAGGACATTTATTGTTTAATGTTGTGTGTCCCTGATACACATGCCATAGGTCATTTTATTGTTCAGTGTTGTGTGTCCCTGCTCGAAATGCTGTAGGTCATTTATTGTTTAATGTTGTGTGCCCTGCTCAACATGCTGTATGTTATTTATTGCTTAATGTTGTGTGACCCTGATACACATGCCATAGGTCATTTTATTGTTCAGTGTTGTGTGTCCCTGCTCGAAATGCTGTAGGTCATTTATTGTTTAATGTTGTGTTCCTGCTAAACATGCTGTAGATCATTTATTGTTTAATGCTGTCTGTCCCTGCTCAACAGGCTCTAGACCTTTTATTGTTTAATGTTGTGTGTCCCTGCTCAACATGCTGTAGGTCATTTATTGCTTAATGTTCTGTGACCCTGCTCAACATACCATAGTGACATTTATTGTTTAATATTGTGTGTCCCTGCTCAACATGCCATGGATCATTAATTGTTTAATGTTGTGTTTCCCTGCGCAGCATGCTGAAGGCACACTTGCCTTCTTCAGTGAGCCGTATGATGTTATTATGTTATGATAATGAAATAATATCTAATGCCACAACACTTTGGTGCTTGCCTCTTTGTTTGAATTCAGATTATTTTCACCATTTGCACCTGCCATACTTGCGAAGGAGTTTGTCTTCTTAATGTTGTGTTTTCCTTCTCAACATGCTATAGGACATTTATTGTTTAATGTTGTGTGTCCCTGCTCAACATGCTGTAGGACATTTATTGTTTATTGTTGTGTGTCCCTGCTCGACATGCTCTAGATCATTTATTGTTTAATGGTGTGTGTCCCTGTAACTGGCAGACATTTATTGTTTAATGTTGTCTGTCCCTGTGAATTGCAGACATTTATTGTTTAATGTTGTGTGTCCCTGCTCGACATGCTGTAGGTCATGTATTGTTTAATGTTGCGTGCCCCTGCTCGACATGCTGTAGGTCATTTATTGTTTAATGTTGTGTGTCCCTGCTCAACATGCTCTAGATCATTTATTACTTAATGTTGTGTGTCTCTGCAACCGGCAGACATTTATTGTTTAATGTTGTGTGTCCCTGCTCGACATGGTCCAGATAATTTATTGCTTAATGTAGTGTGTCCGTGCTCAACATGCCATGGGTCATTTATTTTTAAATGTTTTCTGTCCCTGCTCAACATGCTGTCGGCACACTTGCCTTCTTCAGTGAGCCGAAACCAGTATGATGATATGATGTTATGATAATTAAATAATATCTAATGCCACAACACTGTTGGCCTCTTTGTTTGCATTTAGATTATTTTGGCCGTTTGCACCTGCCGTTCTTGCGAAGGTGTTTGTCTTCATAATGTTGTGTGTCCCTGCTCAACATGCGGTAGGACATTTATTGTTTATTGTTCTTTGTCCCTGCTCGACATGCTGAAGGTCATTTACTGTTTAATGTTGTCTGTCCCTGCTCAACATGCTGTAGGACATTTATTGTTTAATGTTGTGTGTCCCTGCTCAACATGCGGTAGGACATTTATTGTTTATTGTTCTTTGTCCCTGCTCGACATGCTGAAGGTCATTTACTGTTTAATGTTGTGTGTCCCTGCTCAACATGCTGTTGGTCATTTATTGTTTAATGTTGTGTGCCCCTGCCCAACATGCTCTAGACCATTTATTGTTTAATGCTGTGTTTCCCTGCTCGACATGCAGTAGGTCATTTATTTTTTAATGTTGTATGGCCCTGCTCGACATGCTGTAGGTCATTATTTGATTAATGTTGTGTGTCTTGCTCAACATGCTGTAGGTCATTTATTGTTTAAAGTTGTGTGTCCCTGCTCGACATGCTTTAGGTCTCTTATTGTTTATTGTTGTGTGTCCTTGCTCAATATGCTTTAGGTCATTTATAGCTTAATATAATGTGTCCGTGCTCAACATGCCATGAGTCATTTATTGTTTAATGTTTTGTGTCCTTGCTCAACATGCTGTAGACACACTTGCCTTCTTCACTGAGCCATAACCGGTATGATGTTATGATAATTAAATAATAACTAATGCCACAACACTTTGGTGCTGGCCTCTTTGTTTGCATTTAGATTGTTTTGGCCATTTGCACCTGTTGTACTTGCGAAGGGTTTGCCTTTTTAATGTTGTGTGTCCCTGCTCAACATGCTGTAGGACATTTATTGTTTAATGTTGTGTGTCCCTGCTCAACATGCTGTAGGACATTTATTGTTTAGTGTTGTGTGTCCCTGCTCAACATGCTGTAGGACATTTATTGTTTAATGTTGTGTGTCCCTGCCCAACATGCTGTAGGACATTTATTGTTTAATGTTGTGTGTCCCTTCTCGACATGCTGTAGATCATTTATTGTTTAATGCTGTGTGTCCCTGCTCAACAGGCTCTAGACGTTTTATTGTTTAATGTTGTGTGTCCCTGCACGACATGCGGTAGGTCATTTATTGTTTAATGTTGGGTGCCCCTGCTCAACATTCTGCAGGACATTTTTTGTTTAATGTTGCCTGTCCCTGCTAGACATGTTGTAGGACATTTATTGTTTAATGTTGTGTGTTCCTGCTCAACATGATCTAGATCATTTATTGTTTAATGTTGTGTGTTCCTGCTAGACATGCTGTTGGTCATTTATTGTTTAATTTTGTGTGTCACTGCTTGAAATGCTGTAGGTCATTTATTGTTTAATGTTGTGTGTCCCTGCACGACATGCGGTAGGTCATTTATTGTTTAATGTTGGGTTTCCCTGCTCAACATTCTGCAGGACATTTTTTGTTTAATGTTGCCTGTCCCTTCTAGACATGCTGTAGGACATTTATTTTTTAATGTTGTGTGTCCCTGCTCGAAACGCAGTAGGTCATTTTTTGTTTAATGCTGTGTGTCCCTGCTCAACATGCTGTAGGTCATTTATTCTTTAATGTTGTGTGTCCTGTTCAACATGCTGTAGGTCATTTATTGTTTAATGTTTTGTGCCCCTGCTTGACATGCTGTAGGTCATTTATTGTTTAATGTTATGTGCCCCTGCTCAGCATCTCACCATTCCACCGGGTAGGCCAATTGTCTCAGGGAAAGGTTATCTCACAGAACCTTTGTCTTTATATTTGACCAAACACTTGAAACCTTTGCTCTGTCTTGTACGTTCTTGATTACAGGATACTACAAATTTTTTACAGATCATTTCAGATAGCCAATTGGAACCCGATTGGTTGATGTGCACACTTGATGTGTGTGCTTTATACATGAATATTCCACATGAATCTGGTTTAGAGGCCCTTACATATTGGCTGGAAGTGGCTAACATATCAATCTGATTTTAACTTCTTTTTGGTTGAATTAGCAAGACATGTTCTCAATAGTAATGTATTCTTTTACCAGGATACTTGTTATTTACAAACAAAGGGTACAGCGATGGGTGCCTTCTTTGCCTCAATATATGCCAATCTGTTTATGGCCTTTGTTGAAAAACATCTCATTTATGATCATGAGAATAACACCTTTTTGGAACATATTGATATTTGGAGATGTTTCCTAGATGACTGTTGGATGGTATGGAAGGGTGAGACAAATGTGTTACATGAATTTGTATCCTTCTTGAATAACAATCCATGGGGGCTACAATTTACGGTCCATTACAATTTGAACAGTATTACGTTTTTGGATGTGTTAATCAACAGATTACCAGACCATATGCTGAGTACCAAAGTATTCAGGAAATACCCCCAATATAATACCATCCTCCATGCATCCAGTTTCCATTCACCACACATAGCCCGTAACATCCCCAAGTCGCAATTTATCAGAATAAAGCGTATTTGCTCTGATGAGTCTTCATTCCAGAGGCAGAGGAAAGATCTTACAAACAGATTTAAATCTAGGGGTTATGGCATGGGTTATGTGTTGCAGGCCAGTAATCTGGTCAACTCAACAGACAGACAAGAATTTTTAAGTTACAAAGACCACAACATTTTGGCCACACAATCCAATAGGTTTTCAACAACCTATGCTAGGAATTCTGAAAATTTAATTCAATGTGTACACAAACATTGGAACATCCTACAATGTGATTATGAGTTAGCACACATTGTACCGGATAGATGCCAATTTTCGTTTCACAAAAGCAAAAATCTTGGCTCTTGCTTCAATCATATGGGACATTGAATCAATCCTCTCAATATGTACAATCTACATTATTAGGGGACCCTTTGGTTGGCTGCTAACCATGTGGCCATTGTACCAACTGTGACAAAGTCACGAAATCTAAACAATTTTCTAGTTGTAATAGTGCCATTGTTTATGATTTGAATTTTTTTGCTAACTGTAGTACTGATTGGTTAGTATATCAGACTACATGTATTTCTGGTTCCTTTTATATTGGTCAGACCTCTCGCTCATTCAGAATTAGAATTTCTGAACACATTAGCAATATCAAAAACAAAAAGACAACCAATGCACTTTATAAACACCATTTAGTGCACACTACTGCCAGATTTTCCTTTATGGTTATTGATATCATTAAGGGCAATAAATCCAATAAAACTGGGTGGCACCCTATTTTAAACAATAAAGAAAAAAAGTGGATTGTCAAACTAGGTGGATTGTTCCCACCTGGTTTAAATGAACAATTCTAGTATGGACCAATGATCTTGGTGATGGGTGTATTTAATTTACAACAAACACTGTATTTGGTTCACACTGAAGAAGGCTATGATACTTTCCAGCCGAAACCGGTCTGATTTTTTGTTGTTTTTCTGGATTCTTATCAATAAAGATACATTGAAACACTGTATGCTGGCTCTACTCTTTTTTGGCTTTTCCCTGCTCAGCATGCCATAGTGACATTTATTGTTTAATGTTGTGTGTCCCTGCTCAGCATGCCATAGTGGCATTTATTGTTTAATGTTGTGTGTCCCTGCTCGACATGCTGTAGGACATTTATTGTTTAATGTGTTTCCCTGCTCAACATGCCATAGTGACATTTATTGCTTAATGTTGTGTTTCCCTGCTCAGCATGCCATAGTGACATTTATTGTTTAATGTTGTGTGTCCCTGCTCGACATGCTGTAGGACATTTATTGTTTAATGTTGTGTTTCCCTGCTCAACATGCCATAGTGACATTTATTGCTTAATGTTGTGTTTCCCTGCTCAACATGCCATAGTGACATTTATTGTTTAATGTTATGTTTCCCTGCTCAACATGCCATAGTGACATTTATTGTTTAATGTGTTTCCCTGCTCAGCATGCCATAGTGGCATTTATTGTTTAATGTTGTGTGTCCCTGCTCAGCATGCCATAGTGACATTTATTGTTTAATGTTGTGTTTCCCTGCTCAGCATGCCATAGTGACATTTATTGTTTAATGTTGTGTTTCCCTGCTCAACATGCCATAGTGACATTTATTGCTTAATGTTGTGTTTCCCTGCTCAACATGCCATAGTGACATTTATTGCTTAATGTTGTGTGTCACTGCTAGACATGCTTTAGGACATTTATTGTTTGATGTTGTGTGACCCTGCTCAACATTGCATAGTGACATTTATTGCTTAATGTTGTGTGTCACTGCTGGACATGCTGTAGGACATTTATTGTTTAATGTTGTGTGTCCCTGCTCAACATGCCATAGTGACATTTATTGCTTAATGTTGTGTTTCCCTGCTCAACATGCCGTAGTGACATTTATTGCTTTATGTTGTGTTTCCCTGCTCAACATGCCATAGTGACATTTATTGTTTAATGTTGGGTGTCCCTGCTCAACATGCTGTAGGACATTTATTGCTTAATGTTGTGTTTCCCTGCTCAACATGCCATAGTGACATTTATTGCTTAATGTTGTGTTTCCCTGCTCAACATGCCATAGTGACATTTATTGCTTAATGTTGTGTGTCCCTGCTCAACATGCTGTAGGACATTTATTGCTTAATGTTGTGTGTCCCTGCTCAACATGCCATAGTGACATTTATTGTTTAATGTTGTGTTTCCCTGCTCAACATGCCATAGTGACATTTATTGCTTAATGTTGTGTGACCCTGCTCAACATGCCATAGTGACATTTATTGTTTAATGTTGTGTGTCCCTGCTCAACATGTTTTAGGACACTTATTGCTTAATGTTGTGTGTCCCTGCTCAACATGTGTAGGACATTTATTGTTTAATGTTGTGTGTCCCTGCTCAACATGCCATAGTGACATTTATTGTTTAATGTTGTGTGTCCCTGCTCAACATGTTTTAGGACACTTATTGCTTAATGTTGTGTGTCCCTGCTCAACATGCTGTAGGACATTTATTGTTTAATGCTGTGTGTCCCTGCTCAACATGCCATAGTGACATTTATTGTTTAATGTTGTGTGTCCCTGCTCAACATGTTTTAGGACACTTATTGCTTAATGTTGTGTGTCCCTGCTCAACATGCTGTAGGACATTTATTGTTTAATGTTGTGTGTCCCTGCTCAACATGCCATAGTGACATTTATTGTTTAATGTTGTGTGTCCCTGCTCAACATGCTGTAGGACATTTATTGTTTAATGTTGTGTGTCCCTGCTCAACATGTTTTAGGACATTTATTGTTTATTGTTGTGTGTCCCTGCTCGACATGCTGAAGGTCATTTACTGTTTAATGTTGTGTGTCCCTCATCGACATGCTGTAGGTCATTTACTGTTTAATGTTGTGTGTCCCTGCTAGACATGCTGTAGGTCATTTACTGTTTAATGTTGTGTGTCCCTGCTTGAAATGGTGTAGGTCATTTTTTGTTTAATGTTGTGTGTCCCTGCTCAACATGCTGTAGGTCTCTTCTTGTTTAATGTTGTGTGTCCCTGCTCAACATGCCATAGTGACATTTATTGTTTAATGTTGTGTGTCCCTGCTCAACATGCCATAGTGACATTTATTGTTTAATGTTGTGTGTCCCTGCTCAACATGCTGTAGGACATTTATTGTTTAATGTTGTGTGTCCCTGCTCAACATGTTTTAGGACATTTATTGTTTATTGTTGTGTGTCCCTGCTCGACATGCTGAAGGTCATTTACTGTTTAATGTTGTGTGTCCCTCATCGACATGCTGTAGATCATTTACTGTTTAATGTTGTGTGACCCTGCTCAACATGCCATAGGTCATTTATTGTTCAATCTTCAGTGTCCCTGCTCGACATGTTGTAGGGCATTTATTTTTTAATTTTGTGTGTCCTTGCTCGACATGTTGCAGGTCATTTATTCTTTAATGCTGTGTGTCCGTGCTCAACATGCCAGGGGTCATTTATTGTTTAATGTTTTGTGTCCCTGCTCAACATGCTGTAGGCACACTTGCCTTCTTCACTGAGCTGAAACCGGTATGATGTTATGGTGTTATGATAATTAAATAATATCTAATGCCACAACACTTTGGTGCTGGCCTCTTTGTTTGCATTTAGATTGTTTTGGCCAATTGCACCTGCCGTACTTGCAAAGGGGTTTGCCTTCTTAATGTTGTGTGTCCCTGCTCAACATGCTGTAGGACATTTATTGTTTGTTGTTGTGTGTCCCTGCTCGACATGCTGTAAGTCTTTTATTGTTTAATGCCGTGTGTCCCTGCTCAACATGATCTAGACCTTTTATTGTTTAATGTGTGTCCCTGCACGTCATGCGGTAGGTCATTTATTGTTTAATGTTGGGTGTCCCGGCTCGACATTCTGCAGGACATTTATTGTTTAATGTTGTGTTTCCCTGCTCAACATGCTGTCGGTCATTTATTGTTTAATGTTGTGTGTCCCTGCTAGACATGCTGTAGGACATTTATTGTTTAATGTTGTGTGTCCCTGCTAGACGAGCTGTTGGTCATTTATTGTTTAATGTTGTCTGTCACTGCTCGAAATGCTGTAGGTCATTTATTGTTCAATGTTGTGTGTCCCTGCTTGACATGCTGTTGGTCATTTATAGTCTAATGTTGTGTGTCCCTGCTCGAAATGCAGTAGGTCATTTTTTGTTTAATGCTGTGTGTCCCTGCTCAACATGCTGCAGGTCATTTATTCTTTAATGTTGTGAGTCCCTGCTCAACATGCTGTAGGTCATTTTTTGTTTAATGTTGTATGTCCTATTCAACATGTTGTAGGTCATTTATTGTTTGTTTTGTGTCCCTGCTCGACACGCTGTAGGTCATTGTTTAATGTTATGTGTCCCTGCTCAGCATGCCATAGTGACATTTATTGGTTAATGTGTGTCCCTGCGCAAATGCTGTAGGTAATTTATTGGTTAATGTTGTGTTTCCCTGCTCGACATACTGTAGGTCTCTTATTTTTTAATGTTGTGTGTCCCTGCTTGATATGCTGTAGGTCATTTATTGTTTAATGTTGTGTGTCCCTGCTCGACATGCTGTAGGTCATTTAATGTTTAATGTTGTGTGTCCCTGTTCGACATGATTTAGGTCTCTTATTTTTTAATGTTGTGTGTCCCTGCTCGAGATGCTGTAGGTCTCTTATTTTTTAATGTTGCATGTCCCTGTGCAACATGTTATTAGACATTTATTCTTTCGTGTTGTGTGTCCCTGCTCAACATTCTGTTGGTCATTTATTTTTTAATGTCATGTGTCCTTGCTCAACATGCTCTAGATCATTTATTGTTTAATGTTGTCTGTCACTGCAACTGGCAGACATTTATTATTTAATGTTGTTTGTCCTTGCTTGCCATGCTGTAGGTCATTTATTGTATAATGTTGTGTGTCCCTGCTCGACATGCTGTAGATCATTTATTGTTTAATGTTGTCAGTCCCTGGAACTGGCAGACATTTATTGTTTAATGTTGTGTGTCCCTGCTCAATATGCTGTAGATGATTTTTTGCTTAATGTTGTGTGTCCCTGCTCAATATGCTGTAGGTCATTTATTGTTTAATGTTGTGTGTCCCTGGGACTAGCAGACTTTTATTATTTAATGTTGTGTGTCCCTGTAACTGCAGACATTTATTGTTTAATGTTGTCTGCTCCATTGACTGGCAGGCATTTATTATTTAATGTTTTGTGTTCCTGCTCAATATGCTGTAGTGACATTTATTGTTTAATTTTGTGTGTCCCTGCTCAACATGTTGTAGGTTATTTTTTGTTTAATGTTGTGTGTCCCTGCTCGACATGCTGTAGGTCATTTATTCTTTAATGTTGTGTGTCCCTGCTCAACATGCTGTAAGTCATTTATTGTTTAATGCTATTTGTCACTGCACAACATGCTGTAGGACATTTATTGTTTAATGCTGTGTGCCCCTGCTCAAAATGCTGTTGATCATTTATTGTTCAATGTTGTGTGTCCCTGCTTGACATGCTGTAGGTCATTTATTGTTTAATGTTGTGTACCCCTGCTCAACATGGTGTAGGTGATTTATTGTTTAATGTTGTGTGTCCCTGCCCAACATGCTGTAGGTCATTTATTGTTTAATGTTGTGTGTCCCTGCTCAACATGTTGTAGGACATTTATTGTTTTATGTTGTGTGTTCCTGCTCAACATGCTGTAGGTCATTTATTGTTTAATGTTATGTGACCCTGCTCAACATACCATAGTGACATTTATTGTTTAATGTGTGTCCCTGCACAACATGCTATGGGTCATTTATTGTTTAATGTTGTGTTTCCCTGCTCAGCATGCTGTAGGCATACTTGCCTTCTTCAGTGAGCCAAAACCGGTATGATGTTATGATGTTATGATAATTAAATAATATCTAATGCCACAACACTTTGGTGCTGGCCTCTTAGTTTGTATTTAGATTGTTTTGGACGTTTGCACCTGCCGTACTTGCGAAGGGGTTTGTCTTTTAAATGTTGTGTGTCCCTTTCCAACATGCTGTAGGACATTTATTGTTTAATGTCGTGTGTCCCTACTCAACGTGCTCTAGATCATTTATTGTTTAATATTGTGAGTCCCTGCTGAATATGCTGTAGGTCATTTATTGTTTAATCTGGTGTGTTCCTGGGACTGGCAGACATTTATTGTTTAATGGTGTATGTCCCTGTAACTGCCTGACATTTATTGTTTTATGATGTCTTTACCTGTGAATTGCAGACATTTATTGTTTAATGTTGTGTGTCCCTGCTCAACATGCTGTAGTGACATTTATTGTTTAAAGTTGTGTGTCCCTTCTCAACATGCTGTAGGTCATTTTTTGTTTAATGCTGTGTCTTGCTTGACATGTTGTAGGTCACTTAACTGTTTAATGTTGTGCGTCCGTGCTCGACATGCTGTAGGTCATTTATTTTTTAATGTTGTGTGTCCCTGCTCATCATGTCATGGGTCATTTATTGTTTAATGTTGTGTGTCCCTGCTCAGCATGCTGTAGGCACACACGCCTTCTTCAGTGAGCTGAAACCAGTATGTTATTATGGTATGGTAATTAAATCTCAGTAATCACTGGCTATGCACCTACACTAACCCTGACTAATTTCTTCTCCCTCTAACTTTTCCCTCCCCTCCTTTATGTCTTAATATGAAATCTTTACAATCTTTCCATGTACTATCTATGTACACAAATATAAGCATTTTATGCAAAATTTATCACTGTAACCCATGAAACTGGAATACTATGCTAAACTATGAAAAAAAAAAAAAAAAAAAAACACTTTTCTCTTTTGATTGTACTATCTTAAATTTTCTAATTTTTTTAACAACACTGTATAACTTCTATTCTTATATTGTAATTACTATGTATAACTATGTGGAGCTTTTCTCCTCGGGCCTCTACTGAAAATGTACATGTATCCAGCTAGACTAGCCCAGTCAACAAATGTAAAATAAAAATAAATAAATAAATAAATAATATCTAATGCCACAACACTTTGGTGCTGGCCTCTTTGTTTGCATTTAGATCTTTTCGGCCATTTACACCTGACTTACTTGCGAAAGGGTTTCTCTTCTTAATGTTGTGTGTCCCTGCTCAGCAAGCTGTAGGACATTTATTGTTTAATGTTGTGTGTCCCTGCTCAACATGCTATAGGATATTTATTGTTTATTGTTGTGTGTCCCTGCTCGACATGCTGTAGGACATGTATTATATAATTGTGTGTGTTCCTGCTCAACATGCTGTAGTACACTTATTGTTTAATGTTGTGTGTCCCTGCTGAATATGCTGTAGGTCATTTATTGCTTAATGTTGTGTGTCCCTGGGACTGGCAGACATTTATTGTTTAATGTTGTGTGTCCCTGTAACTGGCATACATTTATTGTTTAATGTTTAATTGTTGTCCCTGTGACTTGCAGACATTTACTGTTTAATGTTGTGTGTCCCTGCTCAACATGCTGTAGGTCATGTTTTGTTTTATGTTGTTTTTCCTGCTCAACATGCTGTAGGTCATTTATTCTTTAATGTTGTGTGTCCCTGCTCTACATGCTATAAGTCGTTTATTGTTTAATGTTGTGCGTCCCTGCTTGAAATGCTGTGGGTCATTTATTGTTTAATGTTGTGTGTCCCTGCTCAACATGCTGTAGATAATTTATTGCTTAATGTTGTCTGTCTCTGCTGACTATGTTGTAGGTCATTTATTTAGTGTTGTACGTCCCTTTAACTGGCAGACATTTGTTGTTTAATGTTGTGTGTTCCCTGTAACTGGCAAACATTTATTGTTTAATGTTGGCTGTCCCTGTGACTGGCAGACATTTATTTTTTAATGTTGTGTGCCCCTGCTCAGCATGCTCTAGTGATATTTATTGTATACTGTTGTGTGTCCCTGCTCGACATGCTGTATGTCATTTATTGTTTAATGTTGTGTGTCCCTGCTCGACATGCTGTAGTACACTTATTGTTTAATGTTGTGTGTCCCTGCTCGAAATGCTGTAAGTCATTTATTGTTTAATGCTATGTGTCCCTGCTGAACATGCTGTAGGTCATTTATTGTTTAATGTTGTGTGTCTCTGCTCGACATGCTGTAGGACATTTATTGTATAATGTTGTGTGTCCGTGCTAGACATGCTGTAGATCATTTATTGTTTAATGCTGTGTGTCCTTTCTCAACATGCTGTGGGTCATTTATTGTTTAATGTTGTGTGTCCCTGCTAGACATGCTGTAGGCCATGTATTGTTTAATGTTGTTTGTCCCTGATCGACATGCTGTAGGGTAGGTCATTTATTGTTTAATGTTGTGTGTCTCTGCTTAAAATGCCTTAATGACATTTATTGTTTAATGTTGTGTGTCCCTGCTCAACATACAGTTGGTCATTTATTGTTTAATGCTGTGTGACTCTGCTCAACATGCTCTAGACCATTTATTGTTTAATGTGTGTCCCTGCTCGACATGCTGTAGGATATTTATTGTTTAATGTTGTGTGTCCCTGCCCCACATGCTGCAGGTCATTTATTGCTTATTGTTGTGTGTTCCTGCTCAACATGCTCTAGAGAATTAATTGTTTAATGTTGTGTGTCCCTGCTAGATATGCTGTAGGTCCTTTATTGTTTAATGTTGTGTGTCTTTGCTCGAAATGCTGTAGGTCATTTATTGTTCAATGTTGTATGTTCCTGCTCAACATGTTGTAGGTCATTTATTGTATAATGTGTGTCCCTGCTCGAAATGCTGCAGGTCATTTTTTGCTTAATGTTGTGTGTCCCTGCTCAACATGCTGTAGGTCATTTATTCTTTAATGTTGTGAGTCCCTGTTCAACATGCTGTAGGTCATTATTTGCTTAATGTTGTGTGTCCTGCTCAACATGCTGTAGGTCATTTATTGTTTAATGTTGTGTGTCCCTGTTCGACATGCTGTAGGTCATTTATTGTTTAATGTGTGTCCCAGCACAACATGCTATAGGTCATTTATTGTTTAATGTTGTCTGTCCCTGCTCAACATGCTGTAGGTCATTTATTGTTTAATGTTGTGTGTCCTTGTTCGACATGCTGTAGGTCTCTTATTTTTTAATGTTGTGTGTTCCTGTTTGACATGCTATAGGTCATTTATTGTTTAATGTTGTGTGTCCCTGCACAACATGCTGTAGGTCATTTATTGTTTAATGTTGTGTGTCCCTGTGCAACATGTTGTAGGTCATTTATTGTTTAGTGTTGTGTGTCCCTGCTCAACGTGCTGTGGGTAATTTTTTGTTTAATGTTGTGTGTCCTGCTCGACATGATGTAGGTCATTTATTGATTAATGTTGTGTGTCTCTGCTCAACATGCTGTAGGATGTTTATTTTTTAATGCTGTGTGTCCCTGCTCAACATGCTGTAGGTCATTTATTGTTTAATGTTGTTTGTCCCTGCTCATCATACCATGGGTCATTTATTATTTAATGTTGTGTGTCCCTGCTCAGCATGCTGTAGGCACACGTGCCTTCTTCAGTGAGCCAAAACCGGTATGATGTTATGATGGTATGATAATTAAATAATATCTAATGCCATAACACGTTGGTGCTAGCCTGTTTGTTTGCATTTAGATATTTTTGGCCGTTTGCACCTGACGTACTTGCAAAGGGGTTTGCCTTCTTAATGTTGTGTGTCCCTGCTCAGCATGCTATAGGACATTTATTGTTTAATGTTGTGTGTCCTGCTCAACATGCTGTAGGACATTTATTGTTTATTGTTGTGTGTCCCTGCTCGACATGCTGTAGGACATTTATTGTATAATGTTGTGTGTTCCTGCTCAACATGCTCTAGATCATTTATTGTTTAATGTTGTGTGTCCCTGCTGAATATGCTGTAGGTCATTTATTGCTTAATGTTGTGTGTCCCCGGGACTGGCAGACATTTGTTGTTTAATGTTGTGTGTTCCCTGTAACTGGCATACATTTATTGTTTAATGTTGTCTGTCCCTGTGACTTGCAGACATTTATTGTTTAATTTTGTGTGACCCTGCTCAACATGCTGTAGGTCATGTTTTGTTTTATGTTGTGTTTCCTGCTCAACATGCTGTACGTCATTTATTCTTTAATGTTGTGCGTCCCTGCTTGACATGTTGTAGGACACTTATTCTTTAATGTTGTGTGTCCCTGCTTGAAATGCTGTAGGTCATTTATTGTTCAATGTTGTGTGTCCCTGCTCGACATGCTGTAGGTCATTTAGTGTTTAATATTGTATGTCCCTGCTTAACATGCTGTAGATCATTTATTGCTTAATGTTGTGTGTCCCTGCTGACTATGATGTAGGTCATTTATTGTTTAGTGTTGTACGTCCCTTTAACTGGCAGACATTTATTGTTTAATGTTGGCTGTCCCTGTGACTGGCAGACATTTATTTTTTAATGCTGTGTGCCCCTGCTCAACATGCTCTAGTGATATTTATTGTTATTGTTGTGTGTCCCTGCTCGACATGCTGTATGTCATTTATTGTTTAATGTTGTTTGTCCCTGCTTGACATGCTGTAGGTCATTTATTGTTTAATGTTTTGTGTCCTTGCTCAACATGCGTTAGGTCATTTATTGTTTAACGTTGTGTGTCTCTGCTCGACATGCTGTAGGACATTTATTGTTTAATTTTGTGTGTCACTGCTAGACATGCTGTAGATCATTTATTGTTTAATGTTGTGTGTCCTTTCTCAACTTGCTGTGGGTCATTTATTGTTTAATACTGTGTGTCCCTGCTCGACATGTAGTGTGTCATTTATTGTTTAATGTTGTGTGTCCCTGCTCAACATGCATTAGGTCATTTATTGTTTAATGTTGTGTGTCCCTGCTCGACATGCTGTAGGTCATTTATTGGTTAATGTTGTGTGTCCCTGCAAGTGGCAGACATTTATTTTTTAATGTTGTGTGCCCCTGCTCAACATGCTCTAGTGATATTTATTGTTATTGTTGTGTGTCCCTGCTCGACATGCTGTATGTCATTTATTGTTTAATGTTGTTTGTCCCTGCTTGACATGCTGTAGTACATTTATTGTTTAATGTTGTGTGTCCCTGCTCGAAATGCTGTAGGTCATTTATTGTTTAATGTTTTGTGTCCTTGCTCAACATGCGTTAGGTCATTTATTGTTTAACGTTGTGTGTCTCTGCTCGACATGCTGTAGGACATTTATTGTTTAATTTTGTGTGTCACTGCTAGACATGCTGTAGATCATTTATTGTTTAATGTTGTGTGTCCTTTCTCAACTTGCTGTGGGTCATTTATTGTTTAATACTGTGTGTCCCTGCTCGACATGTAGTGTGTCATTTATTGTTTAATGTTGTGTGTCCCTGCTCAACATGCATTAGGTCATTTATTGTTTAATGTTGTGTGTCCCTGCTCGACATGCTGTAGGTCATTTATTGGTTAATGTTGTGTGTCCCTGCAAGTGGCAAACATTTATTGTTTAATGTTGTGTGTCCCTGTAACTGGCATACATTTATTGTTTAATGTTGTCTGTCCCTGTGACTTGCAGACATTTTTTGTTTAATGTTGTGTGTCCCTGGTCATCATGCTGTAGTGACATTTATTGTTTAATGTTGTGTGTCCCTGCTTGACATGCTGTAGGACACTTATTGTTTAATGTTGTTTGTCCCTGCTCAAAATGCTGTAGGTCATTTATTGTTCAATGTTGTGTGTCGCTGCTCGACATGCTGTAGGTAATTTATTGTTTAATGTTGTGTGTCCCTGCTCGACATTCTGTACATCATTTATTTTTTAATGTTGTGTCTCCCTGCTCAATATGCTGTAGATCATTTATTGATTATTGTTGTGTGTCCCTGCTGACTATGTTGTAGGTCATTTATTATTTAGTGTTGTACGTCCCTGTAACTCGAAGACATTTATTTTTTAATGTTGTGTGGACCTGCTCAACATGCTCTAGTGATATTTATTGTATACTGTTCTGTGTATCCCTGCTCAACATGCTTTATGTCATTTGTTGTTTAATGTTGTGTGTCCCTGCTCAACATGCTGTAGTACATTTATTGTTTAATGTTGTGTGTCCCTGCTGAACATGCTGTAGGTCATTTATTGTTTAATGTTTTGTTTCCTTGCTCAACATGTGTTAGGTCAATTATTGTTTAATGTTGAGTGTCTCTGCTCGACATGCTGTAGGACATTTATTGTTTAATGTTGTGTGTCCCTGCTAAACATGCTGTGGGTCATTTATTGTTTAATGTTGTGTGTCCCTTCTCGACATGCTGTATGTCATTTATTGTTTAATGTTGTGTGTCCCTGCTAGACATACCGTAGGCCATTTATTGTTTAATGTTGTGTGTCCCTGCTGAACATGCTGTATGTCATTTATTATTTAGTATTGTGTGTCCCCGCTTGACATGCTGTAGGTCATTTATTGTTTAATGTTGTGTGTCCCTACTCAACATGCTATAGGCTATTTATTGTATAATGTTGTGTGCCCCTGCTCAACATGCTCCAGATCATTTATTGTTTAATGTTGTGTGTCCCTGCAAGTGGCAGACATTTATTTTGGAATGTTGTGTGTCCCTGCTCAATATGCTGTGGATCATTTATTGGTTAATGTTGTGTGTTCCTGCTCAATATGCTGTAGGTCATTTATTGTTTAATGTTGTGTGTCCCTGGGACTGGCAGACATTTATTGTTTAATGTTTGCCCCTGTAGCTGGCAGACATTCATTGTTTAATGTTGTCTGTCCCTGTGACTGTCAGACATTTTTTGTTTAATGTTGTGTGTCCCTGCTCAACATGCTGCAGTGACATTTATTGTTTAATGTTGTGTTTCCCTGCTCAACATGCTGTAGGACATTTACCGTTTAATGTTGTGTGTTCCTGCTCGAAATGCTGTAGGTTATTTATTGTTCAGTGTTGACTGTCCCTGCTCAACATGCTGTAGGTCATTTATTGTTTAAAGCTGTATGTCCCTGCTCGACATGCTGTAGGTCATATATTGCTTAATGTTGTGTGACCCTGCGCAACATACCATAGTGACATTTATTGTTTAAAGTTGTGTGTCCCTGCTCAACATGTTGTAGGACATTTATTGTTTCATATTGTGTATCCCTGTTCAACATGCTGTGGGTCATTTATTGTTTAATGTTGTGTGTCTCTGCGCAACATGCTGTAGGTCATTTATTGTTTAATGTTGTGTGTCCCTGCGCAACATTCTGTAGGTTATTTTTTGTTTAGTGTTGTGTGTCCCTGCTCAACATGCTGTATGTCATTTATTGCTTAATGTTGTGTGCCCCTGGGACTGGCAGACATTTATTGTTTAATGTTGTTTGTCCCTATTCAACATGCTGTGGGTCATTTATTGTTTAATGTTGTGTGTCCCTGCACAACATGCTGTAGGTCATTTATTGTTTAATGCTGTGTGTCCCTGCACAACATGCTGTAGGTCATTTTTTGTTTAATGTTGTGTGTCCTGCTCGACATCCTGTAGGTCATTTTTTGTTTAATGTTGTGTGACCCTGCTCAACATACCATAGTGACATTTATTGTTTAAAGTTGTGTGTCCCTGCTCAACATGCTGTAGGTCATTTTTTGTTTAATGTTGTGTGTCCTGCTCGACATCCTGTAGGTCATTTATTGTTTAAAGTTGTGTGTCCCTGCTCAACATGCCATGGATCATTTATTGTTTAATGTTGTATGTACCTGCTTGACATGCTGTAGGTCATTTATTGATTAATGTTGTGTGTCTCTGCTCAACATGCTGTAAGACGTTTATTTTTTAATGCTGTGTGTCCCTGCTCAACATGCTGTAGGTCATTTATTGTTTAATGTTGTTTGTCCCTGCTCATCATACCATGGGTCATTTATTGTTTAATGTTGTGTGTCCCTGCTCAGCATGCTGTAGGCACACTTGCCTTCTTCAGTGAGCTGAAACTGGTATGATGTTATGATGGTATGATAATTAAATAATATCTAATGCCATAACACGTTGGTGCTAGCCTGTTTGTTTGCATTTAGATATTTTTGGCCATTTGCACCTGACGTACTTGCAAAGGGGTTTGCCTTCTTAATGTTGTGTGTCCCTGCTCAGCATGCTATAGGACATTTATTGTTTAATGTTGTGTGTCCTGCTCAACATGCTGTAGGACATTTATTGTTTATTGTTGTGTGTCCCTGGGACTGGCAGACATTTGTTGTTTAATGTTGTGTGTTCCCTGTAACTGGCATACATTTATTGTTTAATGTTGTCTGTCCCTGTGACTTGCAGATATTTATTGTTTAATGTTGTGTGTCCCTGCTCAACATGCTGTATTTATTGCTTAATTTTGTGTGACCCTGCTCAACATGCTGTAGGTCATGTTTTGTTTTATGTTGTGTTTCCTGCTCAACATGCTGTAGGTCATTTATTCTTTAATGTTGTGCGTCCCTGCTTGACATGTTGTAGGACACTTATTGTTTAATGTTGTGTGTCCCTGCTTGAAATGCTGTAGGTCATTTATTGTTCAATGTTGTGTGTCCCTGCTCGACATGCTGCAGTTCATTTATTGTTTTATATTGTGTGTCCCTGCTTAACATGCTGTAGATCATTTATTGCTTAATGTTGTGTGTCCCTGCTGACTATGATGTAGGTCATTTATTGTTTAGTGTTGTACGTCCCTTTAACTGGCAGACATTTATTGTTTAATGTTGGCTGTCCCTGTGACTGGCAGACATTTATTTTTTAATGTTGTGTGCCCCTGCTCAACATGCTCTAGTGATATTTATTGTTACTGTTGTGTGTCCCTGCTCGACATGCTGTATGTCGTTTATTGTTTAATGCTGTTTGTCCCTGCTTGACATGCTGTAGTACATTTATTGTTTAATGTTGTGTGTCCCTGCTCGAAATGCTGTAGGTCATTTATTGTTTAATGTTTTGTGTCCCTGCTCAACATGCGTTAGGTCATTTATTGTTTAATGTTGTGTGTCACTGCTAGACATGCTGTAGATCATTTATTGTTTAATGTTGTGTGTCCTTTCTCAACTTGCTGTGGGTCATTTATTGTTTAATACTGTGTGTCCCTGCTCGACATGTTGTGTGTCATTTATTATTTAATGTTGTGTGTCCCTGCTCAACATGCATTAGGTCATTTATTGTTTAATGTTGTGTGTCCCTGCTCGACATGCTGTAGGTCATTTATCGTATAATGTTGTGTGTCCCTGCTCAACATTCTGTAGATCATTTATTGGTTAATGTTGTGTGTCCCTGCAAGTGGCAGACATTTATTGTTTAATGTTGTGTGTCCCTGTAACTGGCATACATTTATTGTTTAATGTTGTCTGTCCCTGTGACTTGCAGACATTTTTTATTTAATGTTGTGTGTCCCTGGTCATCATGCTGTAGTGACATTTATTGTTTAATGTTGTGTGTCCCTGCTTGACATGCTGTAGGACATTTATTGTTTAATGTTGTGTGTCCCTGCTTGAAATGCTGTAGGTCATTTATTGTTCAATGTTGTGTGTCGCTGCTCGACATGCTGTAGGTCATTTATTGTTTAATGTTGTGTGTCCCTGCTCGACATGCTGTACATCATTTATTGTTTAATGTTGTGTGTCCCTGCTCAATATGCTGTAGATCATTTATTGATTATTGTTGTGTGTCCCTGCTGACTATGTTGTAGGTCATTTATTATTTAGTGTTGTACGTCCCTGTAACTCGAAGACATTTATTTTTTAATGTTGTGTGGACCTGCTCAACATGCTCTAGTGATATTTATTGTATACTGTTCTGTGTATCCCTGCTCAACATGCTTTATGTCATTTGTTGTTTAATGTTGTGTGTCCCTGCTCAACATGCTGTAGTACATTTATTGTTTAATGTTGTGTGTCCCTGCTGAACATGCTGTAGGTCATTTATTGTTTAATGTTGTGTGTCCCTGCTAGACATACTGTAGGCCATTTATTGTTTAATGTTGTGTGTCCCTGCTGAACATGCTGTATGTCATTTATTATTTAGTATTGTGTGTCCCCGCTCGACATGCTGTAGGTCATTTATTGTTTAATGTTGTGTGTCCCTACTCAACATGCTATAGGCTATTTATTGTATAATGTTGTGTGTCCCTGCTCAACATGCTCCAGATCATTTATTGTTTAATGTTGTGTGTCCCTGCAAGTGGCAGGCATTTATTTTGGAATGTTGTGTGTCCCTGCTCAATATGCTGTAGATCATTTATTGGTTAATGTTGTGTGTTCCTGCTCAATATGCTGTAGGTCATTTATTGTTTAATGTTGTGTGTCCCTGGGACTGGCAGACATTTATTGTTTAATGTTTTCCCCTGTAGCTGGCAGACATTCATTGTTTAATGTTTTCTGTCCCTGTGACCGGCAGACATTTTTTGTTTAATGTTGTGTGTCCCTGCTCAACACGCTGCAGTGACATTTATTGTTTAATGTTGTGTTTCCCTGCTCAACATGCTGTAGGTCATTTATTTGTTTAATGTTGTGTGTCCTGCTTGACATGCTGTAGGTAATTTAATGTTTAATGTTTTGTGTCCGTGCTCGACATGCTGTAGGTCATTTATTACTTAATGTTATGTGTCCCTGCTCGACATGCTGTAAGTAATTTATTGTTTAATGTTGTGTGTCTCTGCTCTACATGCTGTAGGACATTTACTGTTTAATGTTGTGTGTTCCTGCTCGAAATGCTGTAGGTTATTTATTGTTCAGTGTTGAGTGTCCCTGCTCAACATGCTGTAGGTCATTTATTGTTTAAAGCTGTGTGTCCCTGCTCGACATGCTGTAGGTCATATATTGTTTATTGCTGTGTGTCCCTGCTCAACGTTCTGTAGGTCATTTATTGTTTAATGTTGTGTGACCCTGCTCAACATGCCATAGTGACATTTATTGTTTAATGTTTTGTGTCCCTGCTCGACATGCCATGGGTAATTTTAGTTTAATGTTGTGTGTCCCTGCTCAGCATGCTGTAGGCACACTTGCCTTCTTCAGTGAGCCGAAACCGGTATGATGTTATGATGTTTTGATAATTAAATAATATCTAAATCCACAACACTTTGGTGCTGGCCTCTGCATTTAGATTGTTTTGTCCATTTGCATCTGCAGTACTTGCAAAGGGGTTTGTCTTCTTAATGTTGTGTGTCCCTGTTCAACATGCTGTAGGGCATTTATTGTTTCATGTTGTGTGTCCCTGCTCAACATGTTGTAGACATTTATTGTTTATTGCTCTGTGTCCCTGATCGACATGCTGTAGGTCATTGATTATTTAATATTGTGTGTCTCTTCTTGACATGCTGTAGGTCATTTATTGTTTAATGCTGTGTGTCCCTGCTCGACATGCTGTAGGTCATTTATGTTTTAAAGCATTTGTGTCCCTGTTCAACATGCTCTAGGTCATTTATTGCTTAATGTTGTGTTTCTCTGCTCAACATGCCAGGGGTAATTTATTGTTTAAAGTTGTGTGTCCCTGATCAGCATGCTGTAGGCACACTTGCCTTCTTCAGTGAGCTGAAACCAGTATGCTGTTATGATGTTATGATAATGAAATAATATCTAATGCCACAACACTTTGGTGCTGGCCTCTTTTTTTTTTTTTTTTATTTAGATTGTTTTGGCAATTTGCACCAGCCGTACTTGTGAATGGGTTTGTCTTCTTAATGTTGTGTGTCCCTGCTCAACATGCTGTAGGACATTTATTGTTTAATGTTGTGTGTCCCTGCTCAACATGCTGTAGGACATTTATTGTTTATTGTTGTGTGTCCCTGCTCAACATGCTGTAGGTCATTTATTGTTCAATGTTGTGTGTCTTTGCTCGACATGCTGTAGGTCATTTATTGTTCAATGTTGTGTGTCCCTGCTCAACATGCTGTAGGTCATTTATTACTTAATGTTGTGTGTCACTGCTAGACATGCTGTAGTTCATTTATTGTTTAATGTTGTGTGTCCCTGCTCAACATGCTGTAGGTCATTTATTGTGTAATGTTGTGTGTCCCTTCTAGACATGCTGTAGGTCATTTATTGTTTAATGTTGTGTGTCCCTGCTCAACATTGCATAGTGACATTTATTGTTTAATGTTGTGTGTCCCTGCTCAGCATGCCATAGTGACATTTATTGTTTAATGTTTTGTGTCCCTGCTCAACATGCTGTAGGTCATTTATTGTTTAATGTTGAGTGTCCTTGCTTGACATGCTGTAGGTCATTTATTGTTTCTTGTTGTGTGTCCCTGCTCAACATGCTCTAGATCATTTATTGTTTAATGTTGTGCGTCCCCTGCTCGATATGCTGTAGGTCATTTATTGTTTAATGTTGTGTGTCCCTGCCCAACATGCTGTAGGTCTTTTATTGTTTAATGTTGTTTGTCCCTGCTCGACATGCTGTAGGACATATATTGTCTAATGTTGTGTGTCCCTGCTCAAAATGCTCTATGTCATTTATTGTTTAGTGTTGTGTGTCCCTGCTTGACATGCTGTAGGACATTTATTGTTTAATGTTGTGTGTCCCCGCTCAACATGCTGTAGGTTATTTATTGTTCAATGTTGTGTGTCCCTGCTCAACATGCTCTAGATAATTTATTGTTTAAAATTGTGTGTCTCTGCTAGACATGCTGCAGGTCATTTATTTTTTAATGTTGTGTGTCCCTGCTCAACATGCTGTAGGACATTTATTGTTTATTGTTGTGTGTCCCTGCTCAACATGCTCCAGATCATTTATTGTTTAAAATTGTGTGTCTCTGCTAGATATGCTGTAGGACATTTATTGTTTATTGTTGTGTATCCCTGCTCAACAAGCTGTATGTCATTTATTGTTTAATGGTTTGTGTCCCTTCTTAACATGCTGTAAATCATTTACTGTTTAATGTTGTGTGTCCCTGCTCGACATGCTGTAGGTCATTTATTGTTTAATGCTGTGTGTCCCTGCTCGACATGCTGTATGTCATTTATTGTTTAATGTTGTGTGTCCCTGCTAGAGATGCAGTAGGTCATTTATTGTTTAATGTTGTGTGTTCCTGCTCAACATGCTGTTGCTCATTTATTATTTAATATTGTGTGTCTCTGCTAGACATGCTGTAGGTCATTTATTGTTTAATGTTGCTTGTCCCTGCTCAACATGCCATGGGTCATTTATTGTTTAATGTTGTGTGTCCCTACACAACATGCTGTAGGTCATTTATTGTTTAATGTTGTGTGTCCCTGCACAACATGCTGTAGGTCATTTTTTGTTTAATGTTGTGTGACCTGCTCGACATCTTGTAAGTCATTTTTTGTTTAATGTTGTGTGACCCTGCTCAACATACCATAGTGACATTTATTGTTTAAAGTTGTGTGTCCCTGCTCAACATGCCATGGGTCATTTATTGTTTAATGTTGTGTGTCCCTGCTCGACATGCTGTAGGTCATTTATTGTTTAATGTTGTGTGTCCCTGCTCGACATGATGTAGGTCATTTATTGTTTAATGTTGTGTGTCTCTGCTCAACATGTTGTAGGACATTTATTTTTTAATGCTGTGTGTCCCTGCTCAACATGCTGTAGGTCATTTATTGTTTAATGTTGTTTGTCCCTGCTTATCATACCATGGGTCATTTATTGTTTAATGTTGTGTGTCCCTGCTCTGCATGCTGTAGGCACACTTGCCTTCTTCAGTGAGCCGAAACCGGTATGATGTTATGATAATTAAATAATATCTAATGCCACAACACGTTGGTGCTGGCCTCTTTGTTTGCATTTAGATATTTTTGGCCATTTGCACCTGACGTACTTGCAAAGGGGTTTGCCTTCTTAATGTTGTGTGTCCCTGTTCAGCATGCTATAGGACATTTATTGTTTAATGTTGTGTGTCCCTGTTCAGCATGCTATAGGACATTTATTGTTTATTATTGTGTGTCCCTGCTCGACATGCTGTAGGACATTTATTGTATAATGTTGTGTGTTCCTGCTCAACATGCTCTAGATCATTTATTGTTTAATGTTGTGTGTTCCTGCTATATATGCTGTATGTCATTTATTGCTTAATGTTGTGTGTCCCTGGGACTGGCAGACATTTATTGTTTAATGTTGTGTGCCCCTGTAACTGGCATACATTTATTGTTTAATGTTGTCTGTCCCTGTGACTTGCAGTCATTTATTGTTTAACGTTGTGTGTCCCTGCTCAACATGCTGTAGTGAGATTTATTGCTTAATTTTGTGTGTCCCTGCTCAACATGCTGTAGGTCATGTTTTGTTTTATGTTGTGTTTCCTGCTCAACATGCTGTGGGTCATTTATTCTTTAATGTTGTGCGTCTCTGCTCTACATGCTATAAGTCGTTTATTGTTTAATGTTGTGCGTCCCTGCTTGACATGTTGTAGGACACTTATTGTTTAATGTTGTGTGTCGCTGCTCAACATGCTCCAGATCATTTATTGTTTAATATTGTGTGTCTCTGCTAGACATGCTGCAGGTCATTTATTTTTTAATGTTGTGCGTCCTTGCTTGACATGCTGTAGGACATTTATTGTTTATTGTTGTGTGTCCCCGATCAACATGCCATAGGTCATTTATTGTTTAATGTTGTGTCCCTGCTCAACATGCTGTAGGTCATTTATTGTTTAATGTTGTGTGTCCCTGCTCAACATGCCAAAGTGACATTTATTGCTTAATGTTGTGTGTCCCTGCTCGACATGCTGTAGGACATTTATTGTCTAATGTTGTGTGTCCCTGCTCAAAATGCTCTATGTCATTTATTGTTTAGTGTTGTGTGTCCCTGCTTGACATGCTGTAGGACATTTATTGTTTAATGTTGTGTGTCCCTGCTCAACATGCTGTAGGTCATTTATTGTTTAATGTTGTGTGTCCCTGTGCAACATGCTGTAGATCATTTATTGTTTAATGTTGTGTGTCCCGTCTAGACATGCTGTAGGTCATTTATTGTTTAATGTTGTGTGTCCCTGATCAGCATGCCATAGTGACATTTATTGTTTAATGTTTTGTGTCCCTGCTCAACATGCTGTTGGTCATTTATTATTTAATGTTATGTGTTATTGCTCAGCATGCTGTAAGCACACTTGCCTTCTTCAGTGATCCGAAACCAGTATTATGTTATGATAATTAAATAATATCTAATGCCACAACACTGTTGGCCTCTTTGCTTGCATTTAGATTGTTTTGTCCGTTTGCACCTGCCGTTCTTGCGAAGGGGTTTGTCTTGTTAATGTTGTGTGTCCCTGCTCAACATGCTGTAGGACATTTATTGTTCAATGTTGTGTGTCTTTGCTCAACATGCTGTAGGACATTTATTGTTTAATGTTGTGTGTCCCTGCTCAACATGCTGTAGGACATTTATTGTTCAATGTTGTATGTCTTTGCTCAACATGCTGTAGGACATTTATTGTTTAATGTTGTGTGTCCCTGCTCAACATGCTGTAGGTCATTTATTGTTTCTTGTTGTGTGGCTCTGCTCAACATGCTGTAGGTCATTTATTGTTTAATTTTGTGTGTCCTTGCTTGACATATTGTAGGAAATTTATTGTTTACTGTAATGTATCCCTGCTCATCATGCTGTGGGTCATTTATTGTTTAATGCTGGGTGTATCTGCTAGACATGCTGCAGCACATTTATTGTTTAATGTTGTGTGTCCCTGCTCAACATGATGTTGGTCATTTATTATTTACTGTTGGGTGTCCCTGTGCAACATGCTGTAGGTCATTTATTGTTTAATGTTGGGTGTCCCTGCTCGACATGCTGTAGGTCATTTATTGTTTAATGTTGTGTGTCTTGGCTCGACATGCTGTAGGACATTTATTGTCTAATGTTGTGTGTCCCTGCTCAACATGCTGTAGGTCATTTATTGTTTAATGTTGTGTGTCCCTGCTCAACATGCTGTAGGTCGTTTACTGTTTAATGTTGTGTGTCCCTTCTCAACATGCTCTAGATAATTTATTGTTTAATATTGTGTGTCTCTGTTAGACATGCTGTAGGACATTTATTGTTTATTGTTGTGTGTCCCTGCTCGACATGCTGTAGGTCATTTACTGTTTAATGTTGTGTGTCCCTACTCAACATGCTCTAGATAATTTATTGTTTAATATTGTGTGTCTCTGTTAGACATGCTGTAGGACATTTATTGTTTATTGTTCTGTGTCCCTGCTCGACATGCTGTATTTCATTTATTGTTTAATGTTGTGTGTCCCTGCTAGACATGCAGTAGGTCATTTATTGTTTAATGTTGTATGGCCCTGCTCGACATGCTTTAGGTCATTTATTGTTTAATGTTGTGTGTCCCTGCTCAACATGCTGTTTCTTATTTATTGTTTAATGTTGTGTGTCCCTGCTCAACATGCTGTTGCTCATTTATTGTTTAATATTGTGTGTCTCTCCTAGACACCTTGTGATTAACTTTTGTGGATTTATTTCTGTTGTGGACTACAATAAAGTGCGGTCTTGAGTGCGCTGTTTCCAGCTCTTCATTTTTCTCTCCTAGACATGCTGTAGGATATGTATTGTTTAATGCTGTGTATCCCCACAGAACATGCTGTAGGTCATTTATTGTTTAATATTGTGTGTGTCTCTGCTAGACATGCTGTAGGACATTTATTTTTTAATGTTGTGTGTCCCTGCTCGACATGCTGTAGCTCATTTATTGTTTAATATTGTGTGTCCCTGCTCAACATGCTCTAGATCATTTATTGTTTAATATTATGTGTCTCTACTAGACATGCTGTAGGACATTTATTATTTCATGTTGTGTGTCCCTGCTCAACATGCTGTAGGGTCATGCTTTTCCAGTTGTGGATAACTTCACTCATTCACAGTCTCCGATTAGAAACTTTTATTTCACAGAGTAATATCAAAGTAAGGAAACATGTCCATCAAAATGTGCATTACAGCTGAACTAACAGACCATACATAGGTGTTGTGAGGCATGATGCTGCGGGTGGACAGCCCCCCCCAGAAGGTTGATTATTGCTTTGTTGCACCCACACTGTCGGAAATTATTTCACTTCGAAACTGGGACTTTAAATTGTTTCACATTTGTTTTATTATAAACCATTACTACTTTTTAAAATAACTTTGCCGGGAAATAGTTCCTCCATAGATTGTTTGACAGTTTATAAACCTCCAAAAGGAGCGTAGACCACCAAACCAGGAAAAGGAAGTAAAAGGAATTGCAAAAGGAACATCCCAACACTCTAAACGCTTTATTGTTAGCATTTTCATCCAAAACAGTATATGAACTTCATCAGACAATAAAGATTTCAGGAACTTCCTGTTTTTTAAAAAGCCATTCATGTAGTCACATGCCATAAGAACATTTTTTGCTTGGTTAAAGTATATAATAGCACCATTTTTCATAATTAAAACATCCATTTAACATGCATTTTAAGGAAAAAAAAAAATATATATATATATATATATATATATATATATATATATATAAAAAATATATATATATATATATATATATATATATAATATATACGTTCACTTCGGTATCTTGAAATACTGAAACACCGAAACTGAAATTGTCGAAACCAGAACACCAATGTTTCAGTATTCCAAAATACTGAAGTGCAACATAAAAAAAGAAAAAACACCACATACAACATTTATGCCAGGGGGGGTCAAGCCCTCCTGCACCCCCCACACCCCTCTGCTTAGATATTCCAGCTCGAAAATCACACTACAGTGGAGGAAGGGGAAATCTCCCATTCTGTGCCATATGCAGAAGCGCAGAATGGGAGATTTGCCATGTCCCCACTATCGTGCAATCACGGGGACATGATATTCATAGGTTCATAGGTTCATAGGTTCATAGGTTCATACTAGGCTATCTGCCCTAGGGCATTTATAAGCCTAGCCAGAGTGTGTTTGGCTTTCGCCACCCATTTTAAATTAATTTTGCTATGCCTTTTTTGAGGTTAGTATACTGTGCCTCTGTCTAACAGTGACACAGAAGTGATAGCCGGGGTAAACCTACGATCTCCCATCCACTCATCAAGATTCCTTTTGAAGAGAGTCAATGTGGGACTCTGCCTAACCTGGACTGGGATTTTATTCCAGAGTGAAGGGAGCCTCTGGGTTATGAATCTGTCCCTCCAGCATGTCCTATTTATTTCAGTGCTGAGGTTCAAATCTCTCGAGCGCGTAGCTCGATGGGATTTGGATTTTCTGAGGTGCAGCATGTCCATTAATTCCGGGTTGGACATGGCTTTATAAGTCAGGCACAGTTCGCCTCTGAGCAGGCGGTATGCCACTGAGTAGAGCTGGAGTTTCTTTAACCGGGCAGCATATGGCATCTGTTTGAGCCCTTTGATCCTCTTGGTGAGGTACTTTTGGGGTCCTTCCAGTTGCTGCAGGTGTCTGGTAAGGTACATCCCAAAAGGGGCATTGTACTCAATTATGGGCCTGATGAGGGATGAGTAAAGAGGTACGATGACCTCCCCTGATCTAGATGTGAATACCTTCATGATTAGGTGGGCTATATAAAATGTTTTTCTAACCACTTTGGCCACGTGGTTGTCAAATGAGAGATTGCTATCAACTTGGGTCCCCAGGTCCCTAATGACTTCTTCTGTACTTAATGGATTACCACCTCTGTGGTAATTTGTGTGCACTTTGTTTTTGCCAAAGGGGATGACTATACACTTTTTGGTGTTTAGCTTGAGGCCATGGCTCTGGCACCAGTTGTCTGTTTCTATGAGGCCCTTTTGGAGGATGCTTGTGTCGGCTGGAGAGTTGATTATGGCGCCCAGTTTGCAGTCATCTGCGAACTTGGTCAGCCACAGTCCTTCCATGTTGGCCTGTACCGCCGAGAAATATATACCGAACAAGAGAGGTCCCAGGACTGAGCCTTGTGGGATGCCACTTGTAACTGGTTTGGAGTCTGACATGGCTCCAGCAATTCTAACCATGTGGGTTCTGTCCTTGAGCCAGTTTGCAACCCATCTAGTGACATAGGGGTTTATATTTAAGCTGGTGAGCTTATCTATAATGCCCGAGTGGGGTATTGTATCGAAGGCTTTTGCGAGGTCCAGGTAGGCTCTGTGGACCACCTTCCCCTTGTCAATGGCCTTGGTGACTGTTTCAAAGAAATTGACCAGGTTTAAGAGGCAGGATCTTCCCTTAACAAAGCCAAACTGGGTAGGATCCAGTGTCTGTAGGTCCCCAATATCTTTATTTATGAGATCCATGATGATCCTCTCCATAGCTTTGCAGACCAAGCTAGTCAGGCTTATGGGGCGATAGTTTCCAGGATCTGTTGAGGCACCACCTTTGTGGAGAGGGACCACTGTTGCTGTACGCCACTCTTTGGGTACATATCCTGTAGTAAGGCTAAGATTGAACAGTAGTTTTATGTTTGGGTTTAGCTCTTCTTGGAGTTCATGTAGGACGCAGCCCGGGACACCATCTGGTCCCATTGATGCTGTGTTTTTTTGCTTTGGAGAGGGCGGCTCTTACCTGAGCATCTGAGATGTCAGGGGGGCAGCACTCTGTTGGGATAGATATTTGTCCTTTTGGTGGGGAGAGGGGGGAGAAGTTTGCACTGAACCTGTCAGCTAGGATGTTGGTAATGTCTGTGGGCTCGGTGTATTTTTTGTCATTTTGGACTAATTCTGAGCATATCTGGGAATTCCCACCCAGCTTCCTAACATAACTAAAAGCCTTGTGATTATCCTTAGTGTCCTGTGCAATTTTTCTCTCGAAGCTGGCCTTAGACGATTTTATGAGTGCCCATAGTTTTTTGCTAATATTGATCAGAGATGCCTTCCCTTTTTGGGGTTTTGCTCTATCATGTAGTAGCTTCCTCCTTCTATTGTATAGTTTGTTTATGGCTGGGGTCCACCAGACAGGATGTCTGCCTTTGGAGGATTGGGTCTTGGTTTTATTTGGGATTGCATGATCCATGCATTCCTGAAGGTGTTCATAGAATGCGTTTATAAAGGATTCTGCGGTCTGGGCCGTATTTTCCACAGGCCCGGGGGCGTTGAAGGATTTCTCCTCGGTTTTGAGGCGTGTGAAATTTGCTTTAGAGAAGTTTTTCACTGTGGTTTTCTGGGCAGGGGGTGGGGTCGGGATGTGAATATCCAGTGAGATTAGTTTATGGTCTGATCTTACCAGTGAGGGATACACTTCTGGTCTGGAGCATAGTGTCCCCATGTTGGTGATGATTCAAGTTAGGGTGAGTGCAGGGTGCTTGCCCCCCTGCAAAAATAGCACTTTTCTGAATTTAAATTTGTTTTTAGCTCTGCTTCAGTATTTTAAAATACTGAAACATTGGCGTTCTGAACTCGGCCATTAAAGTTTCAGTGTTTCAGTATTTCGAGATACTGAAGTGAAACTATATATATATATATATATATATATATATATATATATATATATATATATATATATATGACTAACCCAAGTTTTCTTTTTTGAATTACCATAATAGACGTCCCAAAAACGTAGTTATGACTTACAAAATCATAAACAAACTCTAAAACATTCATCTTGTGAGTATTACATAGACCTACTAACATAAACATAAAAACATATGTAAAACGTATAGGGATGCATATCCAAAAATAAACAGAAAATATTTTGGTCTTTTCATCTTTTTAATATGAAAATATGGGTATGATAAATGAAGAAAATGAAGAAAATATGAGAGTGTAAATTATGCCATTGTTTGTCAGTGTGACAAAGTATGTAGAGGGGAAATAAAACACTTAACAAGAGTAAAAAGCACTGGAACACCTATTGGGTATAAGAAATCAATCATAGAACAGTCCTTAAACAGGCCATTTTTGGGGGAAATTAATCATGGATTGTATGATTTAAAATGTTTGGTATTGTTACTCAAATCAATGTTTACTGTACAAGGAAACACTTTCTTTTAAAATATAAGAGACATTACACAATTGGACAGAAGATAAAAATAAACTGGACTTTTTGAAGATAGATGGGAATAATGTGCTTTACTGCTTGCTATTTCTTTAGTAAATGGGAATGTGTAATTAAAGGTGACTCTTAATAAGTATATAAGAATTATGAATTGAGAACTCTGTCTCCTCTGGTGAGCTAGAGAGAAAGAGAGAGAGAGACAGACAGAGAGATAAAGCTCCATGGACTTCTAAATGTTTTAAATAAAATATTAGTTTTGTTTACCTAAACAGACAGCAGTACATTTGAGCAACATTAAAAAAATATTAAATACAAAAAAAGCATACAAATTCACAAAAGGAAAACATCAGAAGAAATTGTAAAACAGTGCCATAGACTTTTACTGTACATACCATTATATTCTATTGTAATTAGAGCTCCACTTGTTTAAATTAGATCTTGAAATTAACCTTTCACTAAAAGAGTCCTGCATCAGGCCAACATTCATTATACAACCTGCTACCTTATAGAGGCTGTATAGTAATATGCTGATATGTTACAGAGACCCCATGAACTTGATGTCAACCATCTTGCTTATGGCTTTGCTGAAACTTTGCCTCTTGTTGAATGTATACACATGCATGCTGTATGTTTTCCCATGACTGTGCCTCTGGCAAAATTACCTGCATGTGAATTTGCCAAGCAAAATAATGTTTTTCTAATGTACATGTGTTTTTTTAATACTCTATTTTCCTCTCACATTCAAAGTCATGTTTTTAGGTGAACTACTATGTGTGTGTGTGTGTGTGTGTGTGTGTGTGTGTGTGCGTCTGAAAGAGAGACAGGGCATCCTTCAATGGACTGGCATCCCATCCAACAGTAACTGTGTGCCATGTGACCATAGCTTACCAGAAAAGGCCTCAGCTCCCTTGCAAAACACTGAACTTGTCAAAGAAGGTATCAAAGATTAATGAATTAATTAATTAACAACATGTCCACCATATAATTATGCTTCCCAGAATCTGTCAGTGTGTAGATATGTATTTGTTTCGTACTCATACATGATAGACATGAGGCTTTTACAGGATGTCAGTAGACTCATCTACCAGTCTTCTGCAGATGCTGCGTCACAAAGCTGTAGTTTGATCCCATGGATTGCCCATCTCATTACTTTAGGGAAGGGTACCAACATCCTGCATAAACTACAGCATGGTAGAGACGCTGTTTATTTATGTAAAGCTGCAGAAGTTCAAATTAAGTAGCTGCAGGATACTAACTTAATCACTGTGACACAGTCCCTATTTGTCCTAGAATATGGGTGTGAGGAGCACATGCAGAAATCCACACACCCAGTTGGTGTTCTATCACTTAGACAGGACAGCAGCACTAGTTTCTGTTATTCTGAGGCATTAAATACCAATGGCATGTCTATATTTTAAATGTTCTTTTTTCTGATTTAGTCATAAAAAATATTTCTTTTTCACTGAAAAGGATCAACTGATAGTACAGTCAAACCAACTTTCACAAAATCATATTTCCTAAGCACAACATTTCCACTTTAATTTTTATGAAAGGAAGTATGAGCCACAGCAAACAGCATATTAAAATACTAACTGAAGTTATTTATCTGGTGTGACTCTTCACTGCTGGTGTCTTTATTAGTACATAATTAGATAGATGCAATACATTTTGTATAATAAATTCATAGGCTTACAAAGAAAGTTTACATTTCGAACCTGAGTACATTGAATGTCTTGAAAATTCTTGCTCTGTTTCTGGAACTTTTGTCTCTCATGCAATCGTCTAGTTATTTTTTAAATTCATTTAGACATATACTTTTACTGCTACATAAAGGTGTATTGTTCTAGAACCTTAGTAAGTTCTATGTCACTAACCTATGCCTTTTCTTGGGGTTCATATTAAAACACCAAACGCTGAAAACAGCGAATGGTGTTTCATCGACACATATTCAGCGAAAGCTGAAAATGTCGAAACCACAGAACAGTGATTTGTTTCTTAGGGAAAGAAATCACTCTTCCAACCCCCCCAAAAAAAAAACATTAAACACTTCCAAACACATACACACATACCCTAATCCTAATTATACCCCCCCAAAACCAGTAAACAACTAAATACACATATGCACATAACCCACTCATACATCTAACGAAAAAAAAACAGTAAACATTTTAAAACATATGCACTTACCTTAACCCACACCCTAACCCTAAGGTCAGTAACTCTTGCACATTTACATAAACAGTTCCAAACACATACACACTGACCTTAACCCTAATCCTACCCCCCCAAAACAAAAGTAAGCAGCTGAAAACACATACACACGTAACTCAACCACACATCTAATGCAAAATAAAAAACAGTAAACACTTTCATACATATGCACTTATAACCCACACCCTAACCCTAAGGTCAGTAACTTTTGCACAATCATGCTCGGAAGCTATACCGGACAGGGGACCACACCACATTTCAGAACAGGCAAAGCAATGAAGCGGTCAGGTGACTTGTTTCCCAGGGGAAGAATTTGCTGAACAGCCGGTTCGCTGTTTTGCCTATTTGCCCTACATGTATTGACGAAAACACATTTGACAAAATGCATTTTCGTCATTCTAATAGAAACCCCTTTTCTTGCTGTTACTATTCTCTGCTAGAGTAGTCAATTATAAGACATTGTCTGTGCCTTTGTGCACTTAAAATTGACAAAGCAATTCAGAGAAGACTGGATCCGGCAGGGCATCAAACTTAATACAAGCTGAATCCTGTAAATAACATGTTAGAGTTAGTAAGCACCTGATAACATGGATTTGCACATTCCAACCTAGTTTAAATGAGCATCATGAGACAATGGAGCGACTGTCTTATGTTTACTGTCATCCACATATTACTTAAACCAGTATACAGAGTGTGCGTGAGAAATATAGTTATACAATATTACTGGTTATAAAGGTCTTACAGGAAGCCACAACAAATAATAAGAAGGTTGTCAATAGCACAGAATACCACAATAAACAAAACACACACATACAGCTCAGAATAAACACATAAACCTTTATGGTTTACTATCAAAATCCTGCAATGGATTTTGGTTGAGTGATCACGTTATCGAAAAAAAATATTGAAAATATAAACATTGTAAAGGCAAAAATAAAGAAACCGGTAATGTTGATCCGTCCCTATTTGAAAAAGCTGATATTACCGAGTGTACCTTGCCTTCTAGTCAGTTCCAACTAAAGTTTTGCTTGCCCCCCTGCACCCCCCCACTTCCTGGTAACTATATATACAAGCTTCAATATCACACTACAGTGAAGAAATGGATACATTTCCTGACTCCCACTGTATTGCAATCTCCAGGCAGAATGTCAACATCACAACGTGGAATGCACACTAGCATTTGCTGTTGTGGAATCAACCATTTTTGGTTTGGCCTTCCGTGAACTTGAAATTAAACTTTTTACCATTCCCAGTTTACATGAATGCCATCCAAAATTTTGATAATAAACTTACCTTCATATGCTGAGGCAGCAGCAGTCTTAGGTCAGCTGGTGCCCTAGGCAAAAGGGATCCACAGCGCCCCCCCCTACACCACCCAGGTGCCTCTAACCTGGTCTACCTACACCAAATAAATACTGGAAAAGCACCCCTGCTACAGCGGCGCCCTAGGCGGCCGCCTAGTTGGCCTATGCCTAAGGCCGGCCATGTGCTGAGGCTCTTAAAAGTAACCTATCTAAACCACAAAGGCTTCCTAAAAGTAACATAAGAAACAAATACCCTCAGCAACTTTACAAACACCACAGGCAACACCCATCATGAAACATACAGCTAAGAGTCACACTGACTAAGTTCAAAACCCTATAAGGCAAACCTCCACACAATCCAAAAGCATAATCAGTAGTGGCTCCAACGTTGGACACATCTATATATACATCACTTACCAATTTCACAAATAGAAGGTTATGGTCAGCTGCCTATCAGGCTCCAGGACTCACCATATTATGAAAGCACTCAAGTCCTTGTACCACATTTGCTACAATCATAGCACACATGGGTGTAAATGACTTGAAAGGTACCTTCCTGGACTATATGAAGAGAGACATAATGGAACTCTTGGAATATGTTCTACTACTACCATGAATGATGCTACAATATGAACAAAATATTATTGTTTACAATTGGCTTAGCTTCAAGCGTTATTTAAATGGGGCACAATTTATATATCAGCATGGAGGGAGATGGTAGACAGTCCTAGTTGCTTAGCAAGTGATGACCGATGACCTGTACCTCTTGACCCAAGGCCTTTGCATATTGGCTAAATCCTTGTCCACTCCCACAGTGCCCATTTTATGCAATATCAGTCTTCTAAAGCTTACAACACAAAACAGAATCCAGACATCATTAAGGTATTATTGCTCGGTGCTAGGAGCCCTAATAAAAAAACTCTACTTCCTATAAGCATTCCTTACCCTTGAAAACGTTGATATATGCATCATCACAGACACCTGGTTCAGGACCACTGAATGCACTCCATCAGTGCAGGGTTTCAATGTCTATCAGATTTTCATGATAATTTTGCATTACATTAAGGCACTAAAGGTGGCAGTGACTCCATATTCATATAAAAAGTTCCACCTGCAGACTTGTTAACAAGATAATGACCTTGAATTGCACACATCCTATTTACTATTAACAAAATCCCTTTTCCCTCCAGTATGCTAAGGTCACATAGCAGCATCTGCAGTCCCCCTCAAATTTCCCAAGAACAAGGTGCTATTTAAGGCTCAAAACACTAATTTCTATGAGGCTGGTCAATAAAACAGGCTGGCTACTGGTCGGCATAAAACATAATTCATCAGACACCATAGAGAGGCTATTCAATATCAGCCTAAAAGCAGGCTTCATGCTAGATGAATGGAGGAGAGCAGTAGTCATTCCTCTGTACAAAGGTGGGGTTTCAGTGCACTTGAGTAATTATAAACTCAGAAGCCTGACCAGCATCATCTGTAAGGCTATGAAAAGGATCATTATGGAATTAATAAATAAAGATATAAGATAGCCAACAAACTCTCAACCCAAGCAAGCAGATTCAACAAGGGCAGATCCTGCCTACTTAACTTGCTGGACTTCTTTGAAAATGTTACTGTAGCAATGGATGAGGGCAAATCAGTACACACCGCATATCTAAACCTCTCAAATGTGTTTAACAGCATCCTGTACTCAGGTATTGTACATACATTTTCCAAGCTAAATATAAATCCTTATGTAACCCACAGAATAGCAAATTGGCTTAAAAACAGACCAGGAAATAAGGATGGGCACCTCCTCCAAAAGACATGCCACTAATCAGTGTGCCCAAGGGGTTCAGTCCTTGGGTCATTCATCTTAAAGCATTTACTTTTCAGAAGTCAAAACTGATGTTAAGGGGCTGTGTCAGACCAAATTTACAGATGACTGCAGATGTGGTGTCATAATAAACTCCCCAAAGGGCCTGCCCCAAACAAATAGATGGTGTCAAAACAGTGGACTAAAGTTAAATGGCAAAATATCTATAATTATATCCTTCAGCATATGTGACTCCCTTTGTAATTATCACACTGATAGTACACACATGAAAATCGATCCCATAGTCAGGGTTCTGAAAACATATTTCAACAGTGAACTGTCCTTTCATCACTATATATCCACTGCTGTAAGGAAGTCCTTTTTCACTGCATAATTTGTATGTAAAGGTATGGCGTCCAACTCAAAGGATGTAATTATCCTACTCTACTCCCCATTCATTAGGCTGATAACTGAGCATAATGCCTCTTTCAGTTTATATTTGTCCAAGCACTCATCACAGTTGGAATGACCACAACATTTCCTCACTAAGAAAATCAAAGGCTTTATCATTAAAGCATGTTGACCATCTCAAAGCCTTATACCTCTGCTCTGGGTCATACAGGCTACTAAGGGGAGATATCTGCCTCACATATATAGCCTCAGCATATCTTGTCCTCTCAGACCTATTATACATTCACATGTCCACATGTTTATATATATATATATATATATATATATATATATATATATATATATATATATATGTGTATATGTATATACACACACACACACACACACACATATTTATATATATATATATATATATATATATATATATATATATATACATATACATATATATATATATATATATATATATATATATATATATATATATATATATGTATATATGGGTCTACTTTGTTTTAGCAAAATAACACTTACCTGAAACTTTAAAACATGAGATGACTTTACAAAAGGTTCAAACTTCCGAAGCAACTAATCACAGATAATTTCTACAGGGAAATTAACCACTTGGCCACCAGTATACAACAAAAACAACCAATGCAAATTAAACCCATGCAAGTGGAGGGCTTCAACCCCATGCCCCCCCAACTAAATATACCAACTCTGAAATCACACTACACTGGGGAAAGGGACAAAGTTCACCCTGGTTGCCAAGTCGTTTGTTTCCCTGTAAAAAATATTGGTGATTTGTTGGCTCGGTATATTCAGTTCTTGGTGAAGTTGTCTCAAGTTTTTGAAGTCTAGGTAAGTCTAATTTCAATTAAGCAAGGTAGACCCATACATATATACATCTATAGGTATATATGGGTTGACTTCAGAAGATTGAAAAACCAAAAGACTGACTCCCAAAAGATTGAAAATTCAAAATACTGAATGATGTAATTTGCCCCTTCTCCACTGTTGTGCAATCTTGGAGTTGGTATATTTATAGTTACCAGGAGGTATAGGGGACGCACCTCCCCCTCCCACAGGAGGGGTGCAGTGGGGCATATCTCCTGCATTACAAATGTGTTCAGTATTTTGAATTTTCAGTCTTTTGGGCCTTTTGGTTTTTCAGTTTTCTGAAGTAGACCCATATAGATATATATATATATAAATATATATATATATATATATATATATATATATATATATATATATATACATATATACATACACACACACATATATATATATATATATATATATATATATATATATATATATATATATGGGTCTACTTTGACCCATCGAAATAACACTTGAGAGAAGCTCAGTTTCACTATGGAGTTCATAGTGGATGGTTTTGGTGGTAAGGTGGGATGTAAGTGGATGGTTAGATATGCATCAGGGGAATCGGGGAAGGATTCGCTGCTGAGGGCAGCTATGCTGTCAGTTGGGACAAGCTTTAGGGACATTGCTAGTTCCTGGGTGCACAATTTGTTTGATGGAAGATTAGAATTTTTTGTAAATCAGAATATTATTGTTTCTTATCAAAGTTGACTTGTTTTTAGTAAGGTTACAAAGTTCTTTAAAGCACTTATTACTTTAAAGCACTGTATGTTTTGTGGAGTTTTAAGTTTCTGCCAGTCTTTCCATGCCTTTTGTCTATTTTTAATAAGAATTGTACTCTGACGAGTAGCCAAGGGGTAAAGTTAGATTTTACTCTTTCTACTTAGTGGTGCAAGTCTGTTTAGGGTGCTTAAAAAGTTGAATTGAACCTTTATACTGCACAATTAGTGGCAACGCTTTTAGAACAAACCAGTTAAATGAGTTTAGAGCATCTAAAATGGCTCAAGATAACATTTTGAGACTTTATGATAATTTTTGTATACTTGTTTGGCATGGTGAGTAATAATACATCTGATACATCTGATAGCATATGTAGGATGGTGATCCCCAAGGGATTCAGCAAGAATTCCTGACATGGTGTAGCTGCAAGGATCAAAGATCAGAATCCAGTCAAGAATGTCCTGGGATTTGTTATAGTGCTAAAGAAAAATAATAAGCTGTTTGAAGCCACAACGGTTGATGTTAGAAAGATAGTTAGAAGTGAAAATATTCTAGGTGATACTGACATCACCCATGATGACCATTTCTTTGGTACTATTATCAGAGATCTAGTAAAGGATGCCTTTAAGGGTGGTTATATTTTTTTCCATGGGGGGGCTATGTGGGACATTGGTATATGAACAGAGGTATATATAACTTCATTGAAACACCTATTTAACGAATCACTATTCATCGACCACAAATTGTTGAACCCTGTCTTCATCGAACGGCCGTTTCAGTGAACTTTTTCACAAGGAACGAAAACGGTTGGCCATTATTGGGAATTTGCCCTTTTTTCCACTGTAGTATATTTAGTTAGAAGGCATGATTGTGAAGCCCCCACAAGGGTGGGTTTTACATTTTTTGAGTTTACTGTTGGGAGCTAGGTTGGATGGCCATTTCTTTTCCCTGTGAAAAAGTTTGATGAAATGGTTGTTTGATGAAGAGAGGATTCAACAATTTGGGGTTGATGAATGGTGATTTGCTTAATAAGTGTTTTGATGAAGAGATACAGACTCTATAAACAGTGTTGTGCAAATGCCAAAGTACAGGTAACATATGTATGAAACTAATTGTGCAAGTGTTAGTGTGTCAGTGTGTGTACCTTTTTTGTGTAAAGGCTGTTTGCCTACTTGTCAGATAATATCTCAATCAGCATATGAATGTTGTGAAGGTAAATGTATGTGCAGAAGCTTTGTAGATGAGAAGTGAGTAGTGTGCTTGGAGTTGCATGTACTGTACATCTGGGAAAATAAATAAGAAACATCTTTATTAAACCATCACTTATGACATAGGCAATCATACATTTATATAAATAAAAACAAACCACACCAATGCAATCCTAGTTGCAAGCATTTTACATCACAAACCATACTGACATACTCCCAGTTGCAAGCATTGTATATCACTTATAATCTACTCAATATTTTCAGTCGAACATTACACAGCTCATTTAAGTGCTGCCTTCTTTTAAACTTCATTCCTCCCCTGTATGTATTGTTCCCACAATTCCCAATTTTCCAATGTAATTTACTCCTACCCTTTTCTAACAATCTCAATTTATGTTGTCTTACCCCTGTTACTATATTCACTATTTCTAGTATAGTTGGTTTAGATTTTGATTTCCATTTACTAATAATTGCTTTTTTGGCAGCCACCATAATTACACACAGCAAGGCCTTACCATGTCTAGGCAATTCCGATTCAGTATCATAACTCAGAAAAATCATCCCCTAGTCAGACCAATCTGAATACCCCGCATCTCCAACAGTGTATCCTGTAGGGAATCCTTAAAGTCCACCAACTCACTGTACTCCCAGAAAATGTGTTCCCAATTACCTCCTTCTTTCCTGTCACACCTCCATTTGCTGACTACCTGCAGAAAAATTCTCTGGATCCTACTTGGGGTATAAAGATATCTATGTAAACATTTCCGAGCAAAAATCCTAAATCTTCTAGATTTTGTTGTATATTTGGGAGACATGCATTTATCCTCCCATTGTTTCTTTGCTAATTGCTTATCCAATTTCTCTTCCCAATCCTTTCTAACCTCCTCGGATTGATTCTTCTATTTATCATGCAACATTTTATATGCTCTACTAATTATCCATTTTAATAGGAGCTTCTGTTCTAGATTCTACTAAAAACTCTACCAGTGCTGGCCTTTCATTTAAGACCCTTCTATTTTTTTCTCTTTCTGTATACTCTATCAGTCCTTGAAAGGGAAGGCAATCTCTAACCCGCAGTCCAAATAAATTCTTAGTGTATTCCCATTCTATCATCTTTCCCTCTCTAGTTATTTCCTCCTGATACTTTGGTTCCTTTGCCAGTTTTCTCCAATAAATTTCAGCCCCCTCTTGCCTATTGTCTATATCCCTAATTGCAGTCATCCCTATTGGCAAAATCTCCTTTCTCCATTTTTGTGTTGGCTTAGTTCTTAGGATACATTCTGTTACCTTATAGATATAATATTCTGTATGATTATTGTTATTCTCCTTAAAGGCCTGCATCCATAATCCCAGTCCCTCCTTGTTTCTTCAGCTTGCCCCCTGTTTTATCATCATCCATTTCCACTTTGAATTATAGTTTTCAGCTTGTGCTGTGTATAGGAGCCTTATCTATGTAGCGCTGAAATACCCCTTCAAATTGGGTAATCTCAATCCGTCTTGTTGTACTGGAAGAATCATCTTATTCCACTTGACTATTACAGTCATCCCCTGCCAGATAAAGTCCTTCAGCTCTTTATTAATTGCAATCCAAACCTTCTCTTCTGGTTGATAAAAATATGCCTGACCTGTGTATAAGACTAATGGCAATAAAAACATTTTAACTGCTTGTATCTTACTATCCATATTCATATAGCAAAGATTCCATTTTCTCAGCTTTTGTATTATCTTTTGTTTAGTCTCTTCCCACATATCCTTAGCTGCCACACCAGAATAATTTTTAATCCATACTTCTAAATACTTGTCAAAATCATACTCCTAAATAGTTTATTTTATCATGTCCCCATAAATATGGATATTGCTGAACCAATTCATATGTGGGTACATAATTTACCGCTATTGCCTTTGTTTTAGTGTCATTAATTTTGTATCCTGAAAGGATTTGAAACTGTATCAAAATGTTTCACAACACTGCAATGTCTCTCTCTGGTTTTGTCAGGTATAAAATAATATCACTGGCAAATAGAGCCAGCTTTTCTTGATTATCATACCAATTATATCCTTGAATTTCTGATTCCCTTATGTTCTTTGCCAATTGTTCTAAATATAATGCAAATAACAAAGGGGAAAGAGAACACCACTGCCTGGTTCTCCTGCTCAAGCAGAAGTGATCCTAGAGGACCCCACACACTTTAATTTTCAATTCAGATCCCTCATACATCTTCCTAATCAACCTTATATTTTTTTCAGGAAATGCAAATGCTTCCATTGCCCTGCTCACAAAGTCCCAACTTACTCTGTCAAATACTTTCTCTGCATCAAGATCCACCAACAACAATGGCATTTTCTTGCATTATGCTTCTCTATGGATCATCAGTGTTCTATTAATGTTGTCAGATGCTTGCATCCCCTGCACAAATTCACAGTGATCCATATAATCAGTTTTGGCATTACTTTTGCCATTATTTTAGACATTATAGACACAAGCACTTTATAATCATGGTTAGTATTGAAATGGGCCTGTATGAAGCTGAATCTGATGGATCTTAAACCTATTTAGGTATTACAGGTACCAATGGTTTCTTCCAGGATGTTGGTACTTCTCCTCCTCTTAATTACTGTTAAACAAGACCTTCCAGATCTTTATCAGTTTTTCCCTCCTCGATTCCAAATTTTCATAGGAATACCATATAATCCTGGGGACTTTCCAGTAGATTGGTTATACATCACAATTTTTATCTCATCTCCTACTATTTTAACTGTTAGTAATTGAGCCTCATCTACCTTTAATCAAAGCATATTTTATTCTTCCATAAACACTTCCATTTGTATATTTTCTTGATTTCCATATTTCTCTGCTTTATACAGAATTTCATAGAATTTCTGAAATGTTTCTAATACCTCTATAGGATTTCTTGTTACCTTCCTTTTTATAGGCTCCCTAAGCTTGGTGACAGCCCTTTCTACTTTCTGTTGCCTGAGTCATGGTGCTAAAAGTTTTTGTGCTCTAGTGTTATTCAAAAAACAGTTGCTTAACAGCAATGTTTCAAAACTCATTTATATTATCAAGGTAAACCTTTATTTCCTGCTTAGCATTCTGCAGTTGATCCTCTTCTTGTTCTGTGATATTCCTCCTATTCTGCAATACTTTAACATTTGTCAGTCCCTCTAAATAATTCTTGTTACTTCTTAACCATATCTCCCTTTCTTTTATGTCCACCATATTTGTAAACTCCACCATAATATTATCCCACTCCCTAACTATATTTTCAGAAGTAATTTGTATCCTCTCGAATAACTCCTGAAAAATCTCCACTACCCATTTCTTAAGTTCTTCTCTTTTCAACAGATAGGGGAGAAAGTGCCAGTGTCTCACTTTTATTTCAATACCCTCTGTTTTTATTTTAGTTATTACTGGCACATGATCTCAAATAGTTATTGGGTGCATATCAAGACCTTCAGTTAAATGCACATATTCCTCTGAAAAGTAAATTCTGTCTAGCCTAGCTCAGTTTTTATATCTTGGGGAATAATATGTAAATTCATTCTGAACTCCTATTACTGAATTCACATCTTCCATGCCAAATATTTTCATAAATTTCTTCAAAAATCTACCCTCCTTTGTTATACTTTCCCACCCGGGCCCTCCTTATACATCCTCACTGCTGCAAATCAAATTCCAATCCCCACCTATGAGTAATATTCCTTGCTGAAAACTGATTATTTCTCTCAGAATTTTCTTAAGCTCCATTATAGCAGTTTTAGGCGGAATATAAATACATGCCAGTGTAATCCTCCTCCCTTGCCAGTAGCCCCTTAGCACTACAAATCTGCCATTATTATCTTTCTTATCCTCTTCTGTCACTATTGGACCTCCTCTTGCAATTACTATAATATTTTCCTTTGTCCCAGATATTCCGCTGTATCAAATTCACATGTTCAGTTCTTCCTAAGTGTTTTTCCTGTAACATAACTATGTGCACTCTACATTTTTAATAAAGTTCACTATTCCTTCTTTTTTGTATCTATCTGTGAGACCATTGACATTTAAAGACATTACAGAAAACATCATTGTATTACAAAATTATTATTCCCACATTTTATGTATAGCACCTTTTTTGTTAAATGTCTAGTTCCACCTTTTGCGTTACATGCATACACTGTTTGGCAGTTTGAACTTTTATATAGTTATATCATGTCATAGGAAGAAACAAGAGTGCAGCTCCAGTACTAGAAGAAGACAGTAGCTAGTAATAGCAAAACAACCAGCAAATCAGCCACCAAACTCAAAGCTTGTCAAAGAATGTGTTTAATACCAAAGACAGGTTAAAAACATCCATGGTTTAGTGCTTTCATCTGTAATGCTAAGACATCATCAGAACTATGAATATACTGCTTGTGAAACCCATTTTAATACTTAAGTACAGAAGACATACATCCCATGCAAACCAATCACAACTTATTGTAGGTGGGATCAATGTGAAACAGAAAAAAATAATAAAGTAGCAACACTAGAAATAAGTCAAAACTTTCAAAACCTGAACCAAAATATATAAATACTAACTAAGCCAAAAATACTAAACCAAAAATGTTTGATGAAACACAAAATTATATTCTGCTGGCTCTCCTTTTTAGTTCACTACTGATAGAAATACTGTCATTTAAACCAGGAAAGTTAGAAGCATCCAGCTTAAGCTGCCATGATATTTCCATGATATTTCCCAGTGAAGCAGTTTGTTCTCCCAGTCCCCTACATAAGGAGAACCAGAAATGTAACCTTGGCGAATTTGTCACAAACAATGGAATGCCTGACCAGCATACTTTTACTGTCCTTACACTGAATACTGTAAACATGTTGATAGATATGCTTGTTCAAAGAGTTCTTAGTTTTTCCCACATAGAAAGCGGGACACGATGCACAAGTAGACAAGTAAATAACGCTTTGAGAAAAGCAGTTGTAAGCTCTACCATGCACAGAAAAATGAAATCTACTTAAAAGGGGTACCATTGTAACAAGTGTTTGTGTAAGGGTACTGATGACAATGCCTACTTTTCTTAGTAGAGAAAAATTGTTTATGATGATCCATAGGTTTCTCAAGAAGGGATTTTATGTTAGATTTATTTTTATAGGTAAAAGATGGTGGTGCTGAAAAAAACTCTTTGAGACTTTCATCACACTGTAGCATGTACTAGTTCTTCCACGAATTCTTTTCAATGTCCTTGACATCCAAAGTGTAATGCAGGACTATATTAGTCTGGCCAGTTCAAGCTGCTTGATTATCTTATGTTGAGCTGATTCAGTCCTTTCATGATGGTGGCATATTTAGTGTTTCTCTCAGTCCATATCTCAGTTCTGATTGAATCCAGAAGTAGTGGTAGGTAGCCACAGTCCAAAAACATAGATCTTAGAAAGATGAATTATTCAAGACACACTACATCATCCAAGGTCATCCGAGATGTTCTAATAAATTGATTTTTTACCACCCCTTCTGATGGAAGGGGTGGCAACTGGTGAAAAAAAGAAATTTGTTACAATAAGTGGATTTCCTGTAAATCCCGGTAGTGAATTTTTCATTAACTTCTTTTCTGATGTCAATGTCAACGTAATTAATCTGGTCGCATTCAAAGGAATATGTAAACTTTAGAAAGGAGGTGCTGACTTGTAACTGTAGTATGAATTCTTCAAGTTCATCGACACTTCCTTCCCAAATGATAAGTAGATCATCAAGGTATTTGAAGTAGTCAGCACATTTAGAAAAGAGGATCAGTTTAAAAAGTGATTCTAATTCTCATCTTAATAAAACAGCATTTGCAAACATGGGGGCACATGCAGCCCTCATAGCCACTCCAAGAGTCTGCCTTGAAAATTCACCCTCAAAGGTCAGAAAGTTGTTGTTTAACACCAAGCCCATGAACTCACAAACCAATTCATAATCTGTTATAGAATGTAAGTCAAACTGTTTTACAGTCCCTCTGAACTCACAAACCAATTCATAATCTGTTACAGAAAGTAAGTCAATTTGTTTTACAATCTCTCCGAACTCACAAACCAATTCATAATCTGTTATAGAAAGTAAGTCAGATTGTTTTACAATCTCTCCAAACTCACAAACCAATTCATAATCTGTTACAGAAAGTAAGTCAAATTGTTTTACAATCTCTCTGAACCACTCCAACTACAGGTTGTGGGGTACTACCATAAATAAACTTTGTACATCAGAAGTATCAAAAAGGAATTCATCTTTTAATGGTATTCCCTTCAGTTTATCCAGGAGGTCCCATGAGCCTCTTATAATATGTGGGAAGGAAACAAACAAGTTTTTCAGTTTTTGGTGTATAAACTTGGCCAGAGGCTCTGATTCACTTGCAGCTAAAATTGGATGTAAGGGGGGAGGAGTCAGATGGATTGGAGTGGATTTTGGGAATATCAAAAATCTTCAGAATAATAGGAAAATCCACTCTAAGGAAATCGTATAAGCCTTGTGGAATTTTATCGAATAACAACAACTCACCCAGTGCCACTTTAATGACCCTATAGGCAATATTGATTTCATTTGTAGAAACAGCACTGTACACACAGTCATCATTCAAAAGATGTAACATGCCCCCAGAGAAGTCAGCACTGTCCATAATAACCATGCCCCCACCTTTGTTTGGTTTCATGCATCAAATATTGTAATTGTGAGTAAATTGTTGGAACAGCTGTTTTTCTTTAACCAAAAGATTAAAAAAAAATTGCATTGTTTTGCAACAGTGTGCATATTTCTTTTTCACATTGCTTCTCAAAAACATTGATAACTGATTGTAAAGGGGGATTTGCTGTACTTTTCCTCTTAAACTTGTCAGGGGTGTTACCACTAACTTGTCCTTCAAACAGTGCTTGAAAATTAAGCTTTCTGGTAAGCAATTTAAATTTGAGGAGAGTGTCATCCACCCTGGCCCTAGTGGAGTGGGTGAAGTTAAACCCCCTTCAAAAACAAACTATGGTGCTCAGGGCCTATCACCATATCAGTAAGACTGTAAATGTGATATCCAAAAAAAGAAGTAGTATTTATAGTACCTGAAGGCATAGTAGTCAGCTCCTGGGTGAATAAATCATCAGTTACCATTGCTGATGGATTCTTTGGAGAGGGAGGGAAGGTAGGTCAGCTGAGGTGATAAAGAGGGTGGGGCATTGGTCTTCTGGGGCTTTTCTTTCTTTCTTACATTAGATAAGTAGGGTTGTCTGCTGTGTTTAATTTTTTTAGGTAGTCCGGTCTGAGGTGTGAGTAGTTGGGTAATGCTGCTTACATTGTGAGGATGGCGGTGAGCAGGTGATGCCGCCCACTGTAGTTCGTTATTCTTGAAGTATGCATTACATTTTCATGGTTAATAAATTCTGTGATTAATAACTGTTATTAAGAATTTGATTAATAAAGGGCAAGATGGCGTGTGTGGTTTCTTTGGGTAATCTGGGCAATTAATCTTCTAATTCTTTATTCTCAGCTATTAGTGTTAATAAACCTCAGAAAAGTCTGTCTGTACATGCTGTTAGACTGTTTTATCTCACTGACTTGTGAGATATAAGTATGTGATAATGCACATGCAGGCAAATCACAATATCATCGATGGAAATCAGTGCAGGAGACAAAACTCTTTTTCTGAGGTTAAGATTTAGTTACAAGTGTGTGTGTGTGTGTGTGTGTGTGTGTGTGTGTGTGTGTGTGTGTGTGTGGGGGGTTATTTTGCCTCCACAAAACATGTATTTATAACATAGTAGAATGATGTACAGCTGGGTGTCACCATTTGAAATGGAATCTGAAGTTTTGGAACTTACTTAGCTGTCCTATGCCCATCTAAATTTGAATAGTTAAAATCTCCCATATTAAAAGTTTCTCTTGCAATGCTTCTTTCGCAATCATATCTATGAAAGACTCTTCATGGTCAGATGTAGAAAGTGATAATGTCCAGTAATATCCAAGGAAGTTTGTATCTCAGGAGCCATATGACTGATTAAAGACCAATTCTGCAGTCCTCTTTACCCACAGCCATCTATGCAAGCTGCCAGCCCCTGTTCTCCATACTTGTTATCTCAGAACTGATCATCAACAAGGTTGTGGACTGGGAAGTGTCACCCTTTATGGGAGGATGAAGGGAATATTTTCTACTGGAAAATTTTCTTTTTCTTTTGTTGCTTTGTAAAAATATCCAATTAGATAATCCATTTCACTTCTGGTCATCTGTAAGCTATTTTTTTTTCAATAGACCAACTTATAAATGTCTGTGTCTCTGCCATTGATGTTAATATTTGCATACAATACTTGTGAGTTGCTCATCTTTAGTGTACAGTATGGATGGAGATCATATTTAACATTGTTTAATAATTTATACATAGGAGAAGTATGATAAATGTCTGTTCCTTTGTAAATTCTTGTAACTTCTTTATCCTCTTGGTAATATCTTCTGTTTTAGCCCCTTCCTCAGTTGACTTGTCAAAGGTACTCTTCCTTAATTTGGTTTGGTCAAGAATCAGTTTGTCTTTCTCACCTAAAGTACCAAGAGTGATTAGTGAACCATCTGTATCATTTATAGGTTTATAGATTCATAAATAAGTACTAGGCTAACTACCCTTGTAGGACATTTTAAGCCTAGCTAGTTTCTCTTTTGGTGGTCAAATTAATCCATCCCATTTGGTGTTAGATTGGCCTTACCAATCTCTTGGTCAATAATTATATATCACCCTTAATAAGAATAACTAGGATCATATGATAGATAACTTAAGGGGACCCATACATGGGATAAAGCATTTATGAGCTACCTCTGTCCATTAATAGTACAGGGAGCAGTCATGGGGTAAAGTTATTGTTTCCCATCCATAGATCCAAGTTGTGCTTGAATATGGACAAGGATGAGCTTTGTTTTACATGGATAGGGAATCTGTTCCAGAGCAGTGATATCATTAGTGAGGTAGACTTGTCCCTCCAAACTGTTCTGTTGATGTTGCAGAAGAGGTTTAGATCTGTGAACTGAGCATTTCTGATGTCATTTTACCTGTTGATTTGCAGTAAATCCATCAGTGCTGGGTTAGAGGATGCCTTGAATGCTAGACATAGGTTACCTCTTAGCAGTCTGTAAGATGCAGAGTATACGGACAGGGCTTTGAGTTGGTCCATGTAGGACATATTGTTTGGGCCTTATATCCTTTTAGTAAGGAATCTCTGTGGGTATTCCAGCTGTTGCATATGCCTGAATGGATACATACTAAAAGGGGCATTATACTAAATGACTGACATAATGAGGGCTGAGTAAAGGAGGACAATGCCATCCCTAGATCTAGACACAATCCCTTTGTTATAAGATGTGCCGTACAGAAGAATTTTCTTACAACAATGGATACATGCTAGTGTAAAATTAGGTCACTGTCGACATAATTCCCAAATCCCAAATAAATGGGTCTACTCTTAAGGGTGTATTGTCAATGTGGTAGTTCCCTGTGGTAGATGACTCCCTAAAGGATACAATAATACAGTTTATGTCATTTAGTTTCAGTTCATGACAACAGTTATTATTTGGGATAATCCTTCCTGCAGTTTGGAGTTCAAAGACTGCTCCTAGCTTGCAGTCATCTGCAAACCTGGTCAGCCAGAGGCCTTTGGTATTGGCTTTTACTTCAGAGCAGTAGATAGTAACAGGAGAAGTCCTAGCACAGAACCCTCGGGACTCCACTGGTGATTGGTCTCTTTGTGGCAGTAACTTTCCCTATTTGACTTCCTGTGTCCTCTATGCTAGTCAGTTGGCAATGCAGTGGGTGATATAGGGGTTTATTCCCAGTTTATTTAACTTTTCTACTATACCTGAGTAAGGGATTGTGTCAAAAGCTTTGGCCAGGTTAAGGTATTTTGCTTACATCCTTTACTTTGGTGTCCTTTTTCGAAAAAAGTCCAGTGTGTTGAGTAAGCATGACTTGCCCTTGACAAATCCAACTGAGACAGGTCCAGCATTTGGAAATGCCTGTGTTCTTATTGATTAGTTTCATGATAAGTCTTTCCATGGCTTTGCATATGAGGCTGGTCAGACTTATTGGACTGTAATTGCCTGGGACTGTGGAAGGCCCTGTGTAATGCTGAGAAATGACTGAAGCTGTTCTCCATTCACTAGGTGGAAATCCTGGGATTTATATGTAGATGATGAAGGCAATTTCAGCAAATGCAAACAAAACAAAAGCAGTACACTGTAACCACCCTAATCAAGCATTTGAAGATTTTTTTTTGCAGGGGGCAAGCCCCTACATTCACCATGTGTGTGTGTGCGGGGGGGGGTAATCCCCATCCCCCCAGAATTATATATACCAATCTGAGGTCCCCAGCAGTGACAAAAAAGGCAATCTCCACTGTTAATAAAAATGGATTTGGCAAACTGCATTCACCAAACTGCCTTTGACAAGATGACCTGAAACGGTATGGAGGCTAAGATTGACCAGTGTTGTTAGGAGTATGGCTAAATCATGCTTCATGTTATTAAGATACATCCAGGGATATTGCCATGACCCATTGATGTAGTATTTATAGCTCTTAATAGCACTTTTAGCATTTGGTCATGTGTGGTAGCTAGAAGCAAGCCAATTTTAGGATATATCTTGAGGGAAAGATGGAGGGGAGAGCGGGGTAAACTTACAGCCAAATTTATCAGCCAGTAGATTCAGTATTTATTAGCATCAGTGTAAGTAACATTGTTCACAATCAGCTTATCATATTGATGCATTGGACTTTTGAGAGTAGAAACTTAACTAAAAAAGGCATTGCCTTTGGCTTGGGTAGCTATTTTAGGCTCAGACTTGGCCTTGGTGGATTTTATTAAGTTCCTGAGTTCTTTGTTTATTTCATTGATGAGGGATCTGTCTTTTTGGGAATTAGTCTTCTTACACTTAGTCAAAATTCTCTTCACTTCATTTGTAAAGCTTGTTGATATTATGGTTTCATCATGTGGGTTTGTTTCTGGGGTTTGTCTTACTCTTATTCCTACAGGGTACAGCTGCATCTATGCAACTATTTACAGTCTGGTATAGTGTGATGGTGCACATTTCAATGTATTCACTATAGCTAACTGTTTTTGTGGGGATTTGAAAGTTTGATAATGAATAACTTTGGAGTAGGTAGTTTGCCTTAGAGAATTTTCTAAAGGTAATTTAGGTGGAAGGGATCTCTGGTTTCAATTTTATTTCAAAGGAGACGGCTGTATGGTCAGACCTAACAAGTGATAAAGATATGCAGGTGATGGTGCAAGTTGCCCCCATATTAGTATGGACAAGTTCCAAGATGTTATTCCCCCCTACTGGGTACTCTGACTAATTGTTCCAGGGTATTTGCATTGAGAAAGTCCAAGAATCTCTGTACTTGTGCACTAGTGGTGGTGTAGGTTTCATAGTCTATAGTTGGATAGTTTAAAATCACCTAGAAAATGGATCTTTGTTTAATACTGAGTGATTTTAGTTCTTGTAGATAGGTGTTGTGGCTTTCTTGGGTCATGGGAGAATTCTATATCTAGATAATATATGGTACGGGACCTTTCTGGTGGTTATTTGGACATAAAGAAGATCTAGTGCATCATGCTTTACCAGCCTTGATGTGAGTCTCTTCTGGGTGAAGGCTGAGACACCCCTCCTGTGCAGTAGCTGATCTTAACATGTGGAATGTATTATAGCTATGCACAGCTGAAGTGCTTTCTGCCATTTTAAATCATGTCTCAGTCACTACACAGGCACCAACATATTCTAGGGTGAGAAGGGCTTGTAGGAGTAGAGTTTCTTGTCTATGCTCCCAGCATTGATCAGTAATACCTTCATATTTTCCTTTGCTTGTTTCATGATGTTGGTAAGTTTATCAAGTTGGCATTGCCCAAAAAGGCACTATGGGGGTGGACAATGTCTTTGCTAATAATCAAAACCCTAGAGGGGACAGATGTAAGCAAACCCTGGGGAAGTAGTATAGTCTGTGGATTATATCCTCCCAGGCGGACAAATATTGGACTCATTTTGAATGGCACCAAAAACTAAGGCAATTATTGAAGTTAATTACTTGTGCATATTATGGCATCATCCTTGGAGAAAGTAGAATGCATCTCCATGCTAGGCACATATTTGCCTTAGACACATATTCTGAGACCTCCGTCATGACTTTCTTCACATGGTCCAGGGAGGTACACCTCAAGTCATTGATACTGGCATGAAAGAGAGTCATACTAGTACTTGTTCAAGGACTTGACTGCATGTTTGCTTGATCTGATGGATTCTGGCACTAAACAAGCAACTAAATGTCACTCTTTCCTTGCTCAGCCTGGTAAGAGGTATATCTGTATGTCTCACAATGGAGACACCTATAACAAAAAATATTTTATTGGGTCAGTGCCTGCCTTACCGGCTCAGCATCTGAGACTTCAGGGCACCTTGTGCTATATGATGAAGTAGGCTTAACTTGCTGAGTGTGATTTGTGTCAGTGTTGGGTTCTGGAGGTCCTTGAGGTTTGGTAAGTTAATTTTTAGAACCTCAGCATAATGATGTGTATAGTGATGGCCTTGGTGAGGTGTGGTGTGTGCTGTACTGCTGATGATTTTGGTGGCTGAGTTTATTGTGCATGAGATTTTTGCCTCCGACAACATTATATCTGTATATCTCTCACACACTGTGTTATGCTGTTTGAATAATAAAAAAGAGAGGTGATCCAGAAGGCTCAAGTGAAGTCTGGTATCTCACCTGTGACTCAGATGGTGACAGGACTAACAAGAAACAGACTGCAAATATGTAATCCAGATAAAATGCCTTTAGCTAGCAGATCCAGGAGACTCTGTCTCTGATACCCTCTCTGTGGGAGGAATAAAGATACCTTGCTGAAGTTTATAGTAGTTTATTCAGTTAAGTAGGTAGATGGACGAGTGCTCTTAAGAGCACTCAGAGACAGAGTCTCCTAGATCTGCTAGCTAAAATGATTTTATCAGGACTTATCCATTATACTTTCTGTTTGAGTAATAGCTGATCATCAGACAGCATAAGACAATTCTTACACTGTCTCAATCAGTCTGGCTAAAAAAGTTTGGAGGAAATGCTGGTCTGTGATTCTAAGCATTTTATGTATACATGTCTTTTAATTATTAGAAGTTACAGTGAGGAAGGCTATGGCTGAAACCAGTATACGCCTTTGGAACTGACATTATAATAATGCTTATTATGAGGGCTTATTTGAGTGCTGGTTGTTTTTTGTTTGTTTTGGCTGTTTCTATTATTTTCTTCAGAAGTGCACTATTGTACTTTACTTGCAATTTGGGTGTTTGTCACATTTGGTTTTGTTAGAACCATTTCATCTTTTGTTAAACCTAATGAGTCTTTTCAGAGACAATTAACCCTTCCTTTATTCTGAGTTTTATATAGTCTTATTGCCCTGTGAGATACAGTTTTATCATATTTTGCTTTTCTTATCAAATCCTGTTCCAAGATAATTGTTTCTGCTTAGGTCAATGTCTTCATAAAATTATGAACAGATGTTTAATCCTGACAACTGATATGATCACTCTTTTTATTATTTAAATTAATCTGTTTACAGACAGGTAAAACTGCTAACAATGTAGAAAGATCACTGCAAAATATTTATATATTTGACAAGCAATAAACTTTTTCTTATTTTGCATTCATTAGAATATTTGGCTATTACTATGGAGAATCTGAGTAACAGCGGTATTGTGCAGATGTTACAGAAATATTGCCTCACGAATGACAGCAAAGAAGTACCCTGTAATTATGACAGTATCATGCCCCTTGAAAAGTTTTATATTGTATTTTTCATTGTTTCCTGTTTATTTACTTATCCTTTCAGTCAGTGATTGTGGCCCATGAGATAAAGTTAATTAACAATCACTCTGTGGCTAAAGTGACTAATTACCTTACTGAAGTCAATGAACTAAGGTAAGTACTGATTCTGAAACCTGGTGACTACATTCATGAATGATGACAAATCAGTCAAATCTGAACACCAGTCACTAGGTGATAACATTCATGAATGATGACAAATCAGTCAAATCTGGACACCAATAACTAGGTGATAATGTTCGTAAATGATAACAAATCAGTCAAATCTGGACAACAATCACTAGGTGATAATGTTCGGGAATGATAACAAATCAGTCAAATATGGACACCAGTCACTAGGTGGTATTCATGAATGATGACAAATCAGTCAAATCAGGACACCAGTCACTAGGTGATATTCATGAATGATAACAAATCAGTCAAATCAGGACACCAATCACTAGGTGATAATGTTCATGAATGATAACAAATCAGTCAAATCTGGACACCAATCACTAGGTGATATTCATGAATGATGACAAATCAGTCAAATTGAGACACCAATCACTAGATGATAATGTTAGTGAATGATAGCAAATCAGTCAAATCTGGAAAACAATCACTAGGTGATAATGTTCGTGAATGATAACAAATCAGTCAAATCTGGACACCAATCACTAGGTGATAACATTCATGAATGATGACAAATCAGTCAATTTGGGACACCAATCACTAGATGATAATGTTTGTGAATGAAAACAAATCAGTTAAATCTGAATACCAATCACTAGGTGATAATGTTCATGAATGATAAATCAGTCAAAATCTGGACACCAATCACTAGGCCATAACATTCATGAATGATAACAAATCAGTCAAATCTGGACACTAATCACTAGGTAATAATGTTTGTGAACGATAAATCAGTCAAATCTGGACACCAATCATTAGGTGATAATGTTCATGAATGATAACAAATTAATCATATCTGGACAACAATCACAATAACCATACAGGTTAATATCTTCCCACCAGGAAGCAAGACAGTGGCTCAAGGGCAAGTGTCAGACATGTACAGTTGTTTGAAACTGGCCATTCAAAAACCGTTGCATTTATTGAGAAAAATCATCCTTCCTTCAAGGTGCTGTCATCATGTATTATTTAAATGATAAAGGAGGACAAACCGTTCAGCATAGGCTGCAAGGAGTTCTATCCCAAAAAGAATATAATACATTTGGTGCAAATACTGTTTTACCATGTTTTTCATGGAAATTGTACTCTATTCTATAGCCTTTGTGTTTCAGTTTTGTTGGAAATCATACAGTAATATCTGTAAAAGGAATCTATCCATAGTCTTTGAGACATTACATAACAGCATGATCCAGTATTTTTCTTGACAGTGTTTTCAGCATCCAGTTTCCTAAATGCTCATGTTATTGTGTTCTGGTTTTGTCTTCTAAAACATTCTCTGCATCTACCACATTTGATTTAGTCCATCTCGAAAGAAGTTTTCTTTTTCTGTCACATGGTCTTTACTATCTTGTTTGAGTCTACTTAGCCCCACTTGTAAGTTCTTCTCGTACAGGCTTTATACCAAGGAGGAAAAACCACTTATCTCTCTGGGAGCTTGTATAATGTCTTTTTGACAAGCATTTTTCCTAATCGTTTTGAAATATTTGTAGCAGGCCTTGGGCACACTTGATGATGGTGCAAGTGTGTATTCTACATCTTTTCTCTTTTTTTTTTGATGTTTATGTTGAAATGTCTTACTAATATTTTATATTTAAGGATTAATGAAAGCATATTTCACCATTTCAGTTTTTTAAAAGATCATTTATGTTAACCCTTTTAATGGAGATATATGCCTTAAATCTCTTAACATAAAAACATGGAATCAAAAGTAGGAAGCCTGAAATTTCATTACCATACTGAAGTTCTTACATTCTTGCATTATTCCATTGGCGTCTAAAACTCTCTCTCTCTCTCTCACACACACACACACACACACACACACACACACACACACACACACACACACACACACACACACACACACACATATATATATATATATCAAACACAAATATAAACAGAAATATGTATCTGTATATCTATTCTAATTTGCATTTACATGTATGTGTTTATATATAAACTAATATGCACAAAAATCAAATCAATGCTGATTATTGCTAGCATGTCGAAATGCACAGTTATCAAAAATGAAACATACTGAAACCCGGAAAAGACTGCAAAAGAAAAACCCTATCATCACAAGTCAGTCATAATTTGTCTGAACAGTGATAATGTTATGGACAGGGTTTTTCTAAGGTAAGTTGCAGGGGTTAAGGTTAGCAGGCATTAGCCCCCCTGCACCACCTTATTAAAGCCTTTTAACCCTAATTCTAACACTACCCCTACCCTTAACTTTAATCCTGGACCTTACCTTAGAAAAGCCCTTAACGTAACACTATGACTACACAAGACAAGCTCAGACACACCACACATACACATCGAAATAGGCACACAACACTAAATCTACTCCCTTAGCTAGCCCTTACTCTATCCCTAACCTGCAAACAATGTTACACACACTCTTAGATGAAGTACTCTATAGTTCAGTGGAGTAATGTAAGACAAGGGAAGCTGAGGGATACAAGGAAAATTGTCATTCACAAAATGTTTGAAAGGTTGTTAAGGAAATACTAAATAGACTCAGTAAATTTTATTTTTTTACTTATTTGTTAACCAGGTGATTAGGCTGATCTAAAGGCCCTTTTCAGTCACAACCCGGGTCAGAGATCAATAACAGAACATATCACAAACCAGGGGTGGCTCGTGCTATCAGACTGCAGGACTGCAGCCCTCCCACCTAGAAACAAAAGAAATAAAAATTGTGAAACATAAAATTAAAAAAAAAAAAATGTTTACGAGTACCGGAACTTCCACGCATGCGCAGACACACTCAGACTGCCCCGCAGATGCCCAGAAATCTGTGCGGTAGACGACTGCACAGAAAAGAGAAGCTCTGGACTGCTTCATTCACAGACAGGACCAATCGAAGCTGTCGCAGGGAGCGCAGGACCAATCAGGAGAGAGGTAAGTTGAGTTTGAAACGTTGAAGTCGAGCACGGGTTTCCAGAAAATGTTGGAGTTGGACCTTGTGTGTGGCTTGCAGGGAAGTGTTGAAGTCGGTCAAGCATGGGGTGGACTGCAGGGAAGTGTTGAAGTCAGTCGAGCGCGTTCCAGACAATGGAGTTTTGCTGCTTCAGTCAGTAGAGAGGTAAGGTTTGGTGTGTGAGTGTGTGTGTGTGTGTGTGTGTGTGTGTGTGTGTGTGTGTGTGTGTGTTTGTGTGTGATGCCCCTGTTAACACACAGTGGTGGGTAGAGATACTCAGGCTTGAACCCTGTACCTTGGATGCAGGTGGCAAGGACCTGAATTCCCTACCCACCACTATTTGTAAAAAATTGCAGATTTTTGCCTCATATTTGTTCTGTTCATCATAAAATCTGTAGTTTCTGTACCTTCAGTTTTCCTTGTAAAGGTTTGTAGTACAGTGGTGCACTGGTAGCATTGTTGCCTGACAGCTACAGGTTCTCTGGTTTGATTCTTGGTTGGGGTGCCTTTTGTGTGGAGTCTGCATGTCCTCCCATCCATTACAAAGATATGTCTGGAGTGTTTCTCCCTGCTCTGCTGAAAATTGGCTTTGTTTTGTTCCAAGTCAGACTAGTTTCCTGGTTAACAAATGTTTAAAAATAACAGGCATTTGAATTTCAGACTTCATAGTCTACAGAAAGTACATGGTAAAACAACCTTTTATTCTAGCAATTGTCTAAGTTTATAACATGGATATTTGAAATTTGCCCATATTTTTGGGGCTGTATTCCCTCATTATTGGCCTTATCCAGGTATTTTGTGCTAAGGTTGAGAGCTATGGTGAGAGCTGAATTCACTGAATGTTTGGGGGCTATTCCCCCCATTACTGGCTTTGTCCACGTGTTTTTTGCTAAGAGGTTGAGAGCTATGGTGAGAACTGAATTCACTGAATATGTCTGGCAGCTGTATTCCCACATTATTGTTTTTTTTTTTCAGGTGTTTTTGCTAGGAGGTTGACAGCTATGGTGAGAACTGAATTCACTAAATGGTAGCCATTTAAGTTTGTCTTCCTCTGTTTCAGCTGATTTGGCATAATGGTATGTTTCTCTGACTGTTTTGCACAGGGTCCCCTGGTTTCAAGATGTGGCAGTGAAATGTATGGTGGTAACACAGCATTTTATTCTAGCAACTTTCCAACATTATACAAGCAATGTTTAAAATGTGTCCCTGGTTTTTTGGCCTTTTGCCCCCCCCCCAATACATTTTGGCTTTTTCCAGATTTCTTGTGCTGCAAAGTTCAGAGATACAGCTGAGTGTCGACTAGATTTTACAAGGAGCTGAGAGCTGCAGGGGAACAAAAGTTTAGTGCTGCTTATGCTAAGTCTGCTTGCATTGTTAATAGCATAACAGGTAGTGTACTTACCTTTGATGCAGAAGGCTGTGGGTTCTACTCCCACAGTAGGTAGATGCATTGCTGATACTGTACTGTGTTGTAAAGGGGGTGGATGCTGTAGTCATTTTTGGCAAAGATACCTAGTAACTATGAACCTGTTATCAGTTTGCCATCCATTCCCTATTGCGGTATTACCAGCTTATCATTTTTTTTAATGCATGCAACATAGGCAATTTATTCTTTAAGGGCAACAGGCACTTTATTTGTAGATGTAACAATGACATATAAAGTTGTTTGCTAGCAGCAACCTCTTTATTAGTTACAGATTTCTTTAATGTGGATTTTACTACTTCAGAGATTGTGCATATTTACTGATACTGGTGGACTATATAAGGTTGAGTAGACTTTTTGATGGAAATGTTCTGAATTGGGCAGTTTTGTCATTGGTGCATGCATTGTGTTTCATTGTTTACTGGAAAAATGTTCAAAACAATAAAGTTACAATACCCTCTAACAACTGTACTGTATTGTACAAGGAATATAATGTAATACAGTCAGGAAGGTATATCAAAGAGCATGTGTATGTTTCATGTTCAAGGGGCCTATGATTTTGAAAACAGGCCAAAGTTAATCTTTATCTGCCACTGGCAAAATGTATTTTCTTTGAATGTGGGTTTCAATGCTGTTTCAATGCATGTGAGTTTCAAGGTCAGAGAAGTTTTAATACTAAGTCTATTTTCATTGTGAGACTGCATTGCTTTGTTTAACAGATATCTTTTAGGGTTTGTGCTGTAAAATGCAAAATAAAACTTTCAAATGAAATCTAAATCATCGCAGAAGTAAAGCAATATGCACATTACAGTGTTTGTGGTAAATGGGGCAAAATAACCAAGGAATGGGACATTGGAATGGCTGCAAGGGGGGAGGTTCCATTCGACCATGATTTTGTGAGGGGGGGAGGTATCAAACTCAGACAGCCCAGGTTGAACTATACGTCTCAGTTGTCCATATTTTTGTAGAATGAATAGATATTTGCTTTTTAATTTTGGTTTGTTCCTCATAAAATTTGTGGTTTTCTAGCAAATCATTTAGGAATGAAGTCACTAAATGACAGACATTGAATTTCAGACATCATAACCTTCAGAAAAATGCATGCTAATGCAAGACCTTACAAGAGCAATTTTTAGTAGTGTTTGTATGTTCCCCCAATATATTTGGCCTTGTCCAGATTTCCTGCATTAAGAGGTTGAGAAGTACGTGCAAATCACTTTGTAGAATTAGGAATATCCAAACCTCTCAACTGTCTCCAATTTTGGCTCAAAATGTTGCTCTCCCCTAATAATCCCTCCTCAAAATGGCAATTTTGGAAGAAAATGTGGAGGGTTTACAACTATATCTAACTGTAATGATCAGAGTTATAGATTACTTTTATTTCAGAAATGCATGTAGATGCTCTTATTTTGTTAGCTGCTCAAGTTAACAGTGTTAATATTAAAAAGTTGTCCCTTTTTTGACAGGTTCCCAGCTGTATTGTGTGGCAACTTTATATTTTTGCATCACATTTTTGGTCTGTTTTCATAAAATTGTGGTTTTCTGGCAAATTAGTGGCAAGTCATTAAAGATTGAAGTTAGAAAATAATGGCAGACATTTGAGTTTCAGATTTCATACCCTTCAGAAAATTCATACTAATGCAAGACCTTCTACTGTTCTATTATCTAAGTTAATAAGAGCAATATTTAAAAACTGTCCTTATTTTTGGGCCTGTGTCCCACTTCTAGTTCTATGTATGGCTTTGTCCAGATTTCTTGCTCTGAATTTGAGAGGTATGAGTGTCAGAGCCATCACCGTCAGCCAGAGACATTTCAAATTGTGACATACTTGTTGCACCCCACTCCCCATTCTAGTGGCTCTGGATGTGTCCAAGGAAGGCAAGGAGCAGTTATGCAGTGTAAGTGTGCAGAGCATTCTCCCATCCAAGGTAGACCACAAGTATGACCGTGGCTTTTCATCTGTCCTTGAATTTGTAGAATGTTCTGGTTTTCTGGCATATTTTTATACTGTTGATTTATGCTTCTTATTATTCAGGAAATGCATGCTGTCACAGTGCCCTGTTGCTCTGTTTAAGTAGCAATGATTTAATGACCATCAGGTAAGCTTGTAGGAGATTGTAAGATGCAAGTAAGCTTTAATAAGCATACTGTTAAAGAATTACCAGCATTGAAAGCCTTTTTGTTGTTGCCATGCAGAGAATATTTACATAACTAGATAATGTATAAGCCTTGAGTATTGAAATGCATATGACAGTATTTGTAATAAAAGGACAGGATTACAGTATTTTCAGAAGCTCATTACATTTGTTGGAGACTTGCAGTCATCTTTTGTTGGAGACTTGCAGTCATCTTTGCAGGCTTTACCCGTAAACTAAACAGAATGACAATCTATCATGCGTGGTCCATAACTTGTGCAGGAATCCGTTAAGCAGTTTATCTTGAGCTTGTTTCTTGTTTGCTGTTCATTTTTTACTTTGATCATGTCTTCCCCATGAAACAAGTAGATAGTTGTGTCAGGCAGCAGGTCTTTTGGATAAGAAAATTTTTACAAGTGGAGGTATCACTGAGATTGCTACTTTCAGCAAGTTACTTGGTAATTTTATAAAGCTGAATATAAATTATAATTAGAACTACAGTGCAAGGAGTAATGGTTTGAGTGCTGCTTGTTTTTTTATACTTGATTTTGACTGGCATTCCAGTAATGTATTTAAAAAGTAATTTATTTTTTCATGCCTCACAACATGTTTCCATCTGGATATTAAGTAAGTTGTCATGTAGCCAATGCATTGAAATATGTTTTCTTCTACACTTCATTTTGGCTTGATTGGACTCTTGTAATGACTGTCTGGCACTCAGGGCAGCGTATTTAATTAAAGTTCCAGTTGTTGTGGTTTTGAGCATAGCCCCACCCCTTTCTAGTTGGCCACACCCCTTCCCATTGGCCCCATCCATTCAGCTGTCTCCTGCAGCCCTCCTTTAATTTGAAGTCACCAGCCGCCACTGTCACAAACAGAGAGATAAGTATTACTAATATAATGCATAATGTACAAATGAAAGCCCAGTGCTTAGCAATCTGGTTATACCAATGCAAAAGTTTAACAATAAGGGATTCATGAATAGTCACATGTGCTCAGAGAAACATTTCAGGGACATTTTCGGTTTTAAATACTCTCAACCAGAATCTGAAACTTTCAGTATATCTGAATGTTTTGGCATTAACAAATGAAACCCCACTTACTAGTCAAAACCCAGCTTCCTACCTTCAACGAATGCAGAGTTTGATCACTATAATCGACCATTCAATCATTTGACTACTTTGTCCCCCACAGTGCACTTTTGACAACAACGAAATTTAACCACTTCACAGAGATCTTGGTCTCTCTCTCTCTCTCTCTCTATATATATATATATATATATATATATATATATATATATATATATATATATATATATAAAAACAAAGGATAAAAAGGTCACACAGACAAACCATTTAATAAAAATGACAACAAAAACCCAGCATATCTAGAGTTTTCATTGTGTAATACCTTAAATCTCCCATAGTGAAGACCCATGGGACATGTGTAAATGACCCCTTAAGGACAAGACAGTGTTTCACACACACATATATATATAATATGTGTGTATTTGTGTGTGTGTGTGTGTGTGTGTGTGTGTGTGTGTGTGTGTGTGTGTGTGTGTGTGTGTGTGTGTGTGTGTCTCTCTCTCTCTCTCATATATAGGTGTACAACTGAAGTGTGAAAATTATTGTTGACTGGCAGATTGTCAAAAATGCTGACATGTCAATATGTATGCACCGAGAAACAGCTTGCTAATTTTATAAATATATATATATATATATATATATATATATATATATATATATATATATATATATATATATGTCAACTCTAAGACTTCATAAACACAAGGTCAAGGCAAATTTTCTAACCCCTGGATTTCTGCAATCTCATACACTTGTGAATCAGTTGCCTAGTTGGCCATATGCAGTCAACTGTCGATCTAAACTCAAATATGAACAAAAGCATTCCAGTCATTCTCCAGTAGATAAATGAGTCAATAAGATGACATAAATTCTCCAGGAACGTAAATTACACTCCACACTTTATTTTAAAAATCTAGCACTTACTCAAACAGGTCACTAGCACTCGTATGTGTGTGTGTGTGTGTGTGTGTGTGTGTGTGTGTGTGTGTGTGTGTGTGTGTATATATATATATATATATATATGTATACAGAGAGAGAGAGAGAGAGATGTGTGTGTGTGTGTGTGTGTGTGTGTGTGTGTGTGTGTGTGTGTGTGTGTGTGTGTGTGTGTGTATGCGTGTGCGTGTGTGTGTGTGTGTGTGTGTGTGTGTGTGTGTGTGTGTGTGTATAGTCAGTCTCACAATGAACCCTAAAAAAGAAGGTAGAATAAAAATCTAGTACAGAAGTGTCACTATTAAATAAAACATAATATATTAGTTGACTATATTATCCAAAATTCTCTAACAAGCTATTACATGATCCTAACAAAAGTAAACACCCAAACACAGGTGCATTTCCCCCATTGACTGTAATGGGAAAACAGAATAATAACCTTTAAACTTAAAGTAAAACATTGCCAAGTAATATGTCAACCTCAGAACACCTCAGAAGAATAAACACAACTGTAAACCAAAACTGCAAATTAATGTAGTATAAAAAGTACAAAATAATTAGTAAACCTCTCACACTCACTACAATGGAAACATGCCAGTGAAAAAAGAAGTATACTATGGGTGCAGTCATGTGATTCAGAAATAGACGCAGCATGCATGTAGCATACACTTAAGTATATATATCCATAAGTGCAATGTCACATACCTATGAGAACTGCTGACAGTGCTAATATGGGGCCCACAACAAAGTCCCTGTCAAATTTATGCACATAAATGGCAAGAAATTGGGAGTGTATGAAAGTCAGAAAGGAACGCAGAGACGGAATCAGGGAAGGAAAGAAGATTCGGGGGAGGTATCATTTTTTGGGGACAGGTGCTCATTAATTAATTATATATATATTTTTTTTATGAAGTGTAGGTGGGAGGAAGAAATGGAAGGTGGGGGAATGAAACAGGGTATAAGGATGTCATTTGGGGAAGAGAATCCAACAAAAAGCTCAGACAATGACCAACAGGAGAACTGTTGACACAAATGGGGGGGGGCATAAACAGATATAGTCAGCGGGAGAACATTTGGTGGTGGGGAGGACTGGACTACAAACAAAGGGGAAATGATACACAAGGAAGGGAAAACTTTGATGGGAATAAGGTGGGGTGACAGATCTCTTTTGCACCCAACAGAGATGTTAGTGTCCTCCACAATTTCCCAATTCACTGGGGCCAGTCTTTTTTGGGACATTGTGCAGTGGCAGTTAGCAGTGTGACTCTACTAGCTGTACAAGAAAATTCTCCAGTTGGTCACTGGTCCACCATTGCTGTCATCATCTCCTCCAAGTCTTAAATACTGGAATCTACTGGCAGTGTCACCAGAGGGTGCAACAATACCATCCAGTGGATGACCTATGCCAGTACATGAAGAACCAGCAGGAAAAAGCATGCCATGTCAATGGTGTGGAGACTGCAATACCATAGTCACAGCTGTTGCTGATAGTGCAAAAAATAGTAATAGGAATGGACAGAAATAAAACAGCAAACATTAAATATATGTATATGTGCGTAAAATATATATATATATATATATATATATATATATATATATATATACACACACACACACACACAGACACACACACGCGCACACATGCGCACACACACACACACACACACACACACACACACACACACACATATATATATATATGGAGAGAGAGGAAAAAAAACAAACAATAAAACAAGCAAAATAAAATAAATATTATTATTAAATTTGTGTCTGACTATCAAGCCTATAAATGGCTGCTGAAGAACAAAATATTAGCTAGATATGAAGTGGCAATCAATGAATAAATATGGCAATGCATAGCACAGTGTACTCTGTAGCTGCAGTCGGTCAAACCAAAGGGGCAATAAGACCATCCAGGTGGTATTTTGGAGAGTAATGTAGACAGCATGCAGGCGGACAGCAGAGCCAATGGAAGGTATGTGTGTGGGGGGAGGGGTGATGCTCATATAGGTATGTTTTCTAGCAAAGGAACAAAGAAGTGCTTGATGGACATGGTTAACTTTACAGAATTTGCAGGGCAACATATTGACCATGCCAGTGTGATGTAGCAAAGGCAGCCAGTACAGCAGTTCTAACATGGACATCTGTCTGCATATGGCAAGCAAGTAGTAATACACAAGTCAAGCCTTACTACAAGACATAAAGGTAGCTTGTCATGGGTATGCCTTGTGTAAGCAGCACAACCATCGGCACTGTATGGGACAGTATATGCCAAAAATGGGGAAATGTGATTGTTGTTCTGTGTCAGACTGCCAGGGCTGTAACAGTGCACACAATATGTTAGCGGACAAAAACACTGGATATGTGACAGTGCAAGTACTTGGCATGATGGAAGGGTATGCCATGCCAGACATACATGCCATACCCAGAAAGTGTGGTCACTAAAACATACTTATTTATTTATTTGACATTTGTTTACCTGGAAATTCAACTGGGCCAGAAAGTGCCTATTTTCAACAGAGGTCTGGGGAGAAAAGCTCCACGATCACAATTTTTCAAAAATCGACTGCAGATATTTTAATTCACAAAGTATCATGTGACACTACAAAACATAGGTGTGAAAAATTATATAATGAGAAAAAAATAGAACATGTTTCATAGTAGTGTGCAATGAAAAACAATAACATGAGTTGCAGAAAATATGTGAGGAAAAACTCATTAGTCATATGAGATAAATGAGACCTGAGACAATTCTGATAAGATATTTAAAGAGATATTACAGATTACATGATTACATACACTAAGGTGAAATTGAGTGATGTCTTAGTATGAGATATTGTGTTCATATTATGGTTATAGAGGATAGAAAAGAAGATTATTTGAAGAGTGCAGGGTAGGGTGTGTTTAGGTAGCTTAGGGGAGTAGGGAGGAAAGCAAAAGAGGTAGACAAAAGGTCTGCAAAGATGAAGTGGATAAGGTAAGGTAGTGGGAAAAACAAAAGAAAGGAATGGAGTGCTTGGAGAGGGTTGTAAAGTGTGATTTAGGTTAAAGGTAGTGAGTGAAGTATAGCGAGTAAGTTCAACCAGGATTGGTACAGGAGCAGGTCCACATTAAAAGGTGGGTAGGTTAGAAATAGCTCCGCTGGTTAGAGGTAAGGAGTTCCATTTTTTTGCTGCTGAGTATGAGTAAAGGTTTTGTCCAGGGAATTTATTTGGTTTATTTATGGACAGAAGTTGTTTGTCTTCTGATCTGAGAGTTTTTTGGAAAATATATGGTGATTAAAGGAGTAAGAGCTGGGCAGGCTAATGGCTTGTGTATGATTCTATGTATTGTTGTACGTTGAATATGTAGGAGAGGTGCAGGGGGAGCTCCAGCCAGTAAGGGTATGCAGAGCTTTACAGTGATATGTAAAGGAGGATGAATTAGTAGCAAATTTGCAATTTTGTTGTAGCAGCTTTCAAGTTTGATTTTTTATGGACAATTGTAAATTGGTTAGAATTAGGGATGCATAGAGTAGGGAGTTCAGAAGGTAGGTTTTGGCTAGAGTAGTTTTTGTGGATTTGGTCAGAAAATTATTATTTCTGTATGGTATGCCTATTTGTGATGGGTTTTCTTGATATTGCTTTGGATGTAGCAGTCAAATTTAAAATTATCATTTTTTTATGATTACTAATAGTTTTGCATTGTGGATTAATTCAATTTCAGCGCCATTTGCCAAAAAGATTTTGAAAGATCCTTTGTTAGGGTTGTGAGTTTTGGGGAAAAGAGGAGGAGTTTGCTTTTTAGAGGGGTGAACAAGAGTTGTGATCTTGTAAGACGGGTTTTAATGGATATGACAGGTTGTTGAGTGATTTTGTGGAGGTGAGTTCAGATGTTTGAAGAGCAGATGATTGTAGTGTCATCTGCATGTAGGAGAGGGCCAAGGATAGATCTTTATGGGACTCCTTTGGAACTGGGAAGGTATACAGAGATGGACCCTTGCCATTTTACAGCTTGATGTCTGTTGGCAAGGTAGTTAAGAGCCATTGAATTGATGAAGATGACAGACCCAGGGTGGAAAGTTGATTGAGAAGTTTAGCTTGAAAAACCATGACAAAGGCTTTTGATAGATCTAGAAATACTGCAGACACAAGTTTATTACAGTTGCCAACCTTACTGACAGTGTCTATGACAGACACTGTCAGTAAGGTTGGCAACTGTAATAAACTTGTGTCATGTGGACTGGTCAGTGTAGGTGTGTCAAGAGGTAAGTATTGTTATAGGCAGTGGGTGCTACAAATAAGCAAAACATAAATATAAATCATATAAATCTTCTGTGATTACATCTATATTTGGTTACACAAATTACAATGATGTAATTTACCACAGTTTTGTGGAGACATTCTATATGCCTTTGAAAGAGGAGCTTATTCTAACCCATCTGTTATGGAATTGCAAAATAGTACAGGAAATGAAAGTCACTTGAAAATATGTCCTGCAAGCATCCTTGTAGTTTTGCATTAAATTATACTAAACAGTACCTGTTATAAATACTTACTGTTCAACGTAAGACCACTCTCTGACTTCATCTTTCCAGTGATGCAGAAGGTCTTGGTAGCACCTCTTGAAGTCACTATAGTGACGCCTGCAGTGCTCACCAGAGCAAGTGATGCTACCTGCAGCAGTTACTTCCTTGTACTGTGGACCCTCACAGGAGCACTCCAAGCTGGAGCTCTCAGTGGTCTGTGTTTGTGAGGCAGAGAAATATTTCTGACTCTTTGGAGCACCACCTTGGAGTCCTGACACTTTTAGTGCCTTCAGAAGACATAAACACTTCACAGGCCACATTCCAGGGGACTCTGATATCCCATGTGCATTGAGACATGTTGCCAATGCCAGGATGATATGCATAATAGCAGACACTGAGCTTGTATAACATGCCACACTGCCAGTACCTAGTGGCCCGTAAATACATGGCATGGCTGGGTAATATTTGAATGTGACTAGCATGATGGCATGAGTGTGACTATCTGCAGTACTCACAGTTGCTTCAGCTGCTGCTCTATAGCACCTCTGTGGGCTATTGTACTATATCACTGATAACAATGTGCCTGCTGGGGCCATTTATTTTATTTATTTATATTTCTTTATGGGGGTAGTGCACTGATCTCAATGGGACATTTGCAAGCAGAGCTCAGGTGAACAGGAACATGTAAGAAATGAACAGAACATTTACAGATACAATGATATGCTAATAAAAAAACAAATATATACATATTTACAGATGCAAAAATATACCACAATATTTAGCTCATGAAGCGGTTAACAAGGTCATAACATGGACTGAAAAATGGAATTATGCTTAGCAGAGCTTTATGGATAAGATGAAGCCATAATGATTGAGATGGCTTATGCTGCAAGGATAGCAGAATATTATTATATAGAGAGGTATGAAGACATTAGAAGAGGCAAGTGAGAATAGTTGCAAGAAAGGATACCATGGGGAGAATACAGAGAAAAGGTGACCGAGGCATGCGGAGGGAAGAGGAATAGAAAGGAGAGGTAGTGTGAGTGATGCAAAGAGAAGACGGAAGTAGGGCGGGTGAGAGGCACTAAGTGAAGGGGATGACAAGATGAGATAAGGAAGGATGAACTAGGGATAAAGGGGTGTGTGAGAGGGCTGAATGGTTCACATAACATGACCTGAGTGAGGGCAGCTGCATTTTGCCTGGGCGAAGATGTTTTCTTTGAGCTGCTGAGTACTTTTGGCCATCTTGGATTGAGAGAAGAATGGAGTCCCATAATTTAGGTACTAGGATGGAGAATGCATGGTCAGTACAATAGAGTTTAGTTTTTGGAGTTAGTAAAGTGGGTTTAGATTGAGAGATACTCTGAGATTATATGCTGGGGTTTTGAGAAAAGGTTTATAAGGAAGAGGAGGTGACGTCTTAGGAGAAAGGGCTTTGTGAATTAGTGATCCCAGTAGGAGTTTGGGTCTCAAATGGGCTGGGGGATATTTACCTTTGGTGAGAGTTAGGCAGTGGTGTCAATATTGGGACAGTTAGTAACGAAAGTACAGTTTTGTACCTACCATAAATGTAGATGTCCAATAGGTATGCATCTGCAGTCCTAACTTATGGGTTGTCCTGCCTCAGGCAGCCCTGCGGTCGGCCAGATTCCAAAGTCTGGGTCTGGCCTCGGCTGATGTCGCACTTCACCCGACGTCACAGCTGCTGTTTATTGGGTATAAAGGCATCAGCCAACGCCATTTTCCTCAGTGTTTCTTGCCCCAGATGCCAGGTGCCCTCTAGGAAGGCTAACTTTGGATAAATGCAAATAATTCCAAACAGTAGAGAGCAAACAATATAAAAATATATATATATATATACATATATACAAACAAATACACCATAATAGATTCCCCCAGCTAGCTAAAAGAGGGGTAAATATCCTAGGAATACCACAGAGGGGAAGGAGGGTGGGTAATCCTGACTGCAGATGCATACCTATCGGACATCTACATTTATGGTAGGTACAAAACTGTACTATGTCCTTCAAGGATGCATCTGCAGTCCTATCATATGGGTAGAATACCATAGCCAAACTGGGGGAGGAGGCACTAAGATAAAGATGGTGTAGTTAAGATCCCTTGCAAAACAGCAGTTGCAAAACCTGCTCGGGATCTAGAGTATAAGGGAAGATTATAATGCTTGGCAAATGTATGCACGGAGCTCCAAGTAGCAGCTTCTAAAATGTCTTTGGTAGCCACTCCTCGTAGGAAAGCTGTAGTGGTGGCTGTAGCTCTTGTGGAATGAGGTCTGATATTTTCTGGAGTTGTCTTTCCATGAAAAGAGTAACAAAAGCGAATGCAATTTCCTATCCATTTTGAGACTGTCTGTTTTGAAATTGCTTTTCCTTGCATTCCTGTTGCATATGCTACCAGAAGCTGGTCAGTTTTTCTGCTGGTCTTAGTTCTGTCCAGATAGTAGCGTAATTGTCTGTGCACATCCAAGGTATGTAACAGTCTTTCCCCCCTGTTCTGTGGGTTGTGGAAGAATGTAGGTAAATGAATCGCTTGGTTCAATGATACTCTGGAGACCACTTTTGGCATAAAGGTAGGGTTAGTTCTCAGAGAGACTCTATCCTGATGGAAGATAAGGAAGGGTTGTTCTGCCATTAATGCCTGTAACTCAGATACCCTTCTTGCTGAAGTGATTGCTAGCAGGAAAGCAGTTTTCCAAGACAAGAACTGTAATTCTGCTGTTGCTGCTGGTTCAAAAGGGGGAAGTGTTAACTTTTCCAGCACAAAGTTGAGATCCCATGTAGGTAAAGGTGGTTTCCTTGGAGGTTTTACATTTTAATTCCTCTCAAGAACTGCCTGAGTAGAGGATGAGAGAAGACAGGAGGATCCATGTTGTATTCTGCTGAAATTGCTGATGCATGAATCTTAATGGAGGAGTAAGACAGGCCATTGTGGAACAGTTCTGCTAAATATTCCAGGATGTGTGCTATGCTTGCCAATGAGACATTTTCTCCCTTTGCTGCACTCCAAATGAGGTATCTTTTCCACTTGGCTGAATAAGTTTTCCTTGTGGAGGGTCTGCGTGCCTCCAGGATAATGTCCTTAACCCTCTGAGATAAACCTGGGTTATTTTGTTTTATGCAATATTCCAAGCAGCTAGCTGCAGTGTTTTCAAGTTTGGATGTAGGATCTTGTAGTTGTTCTGTGTTAGAAGTAAAGGACATAGAGGTAGAGACCATGCGTGTGCCCGAGACATGCTTCTCAGTAGCGGGTGCCAATGTTGCCTCAGCCAGTCTGGAGCTATCAGGATTATCCTTGGCTGATCCTCTCTGATCTTCAGTAGAACTTTGTACATCAAAGGAAGAGGTGGAAATGCATATGCTGTCAGGTTTTTCCAGCTGAAGGAAAGGGAGTCCACCCTCCAAGCAAGTGGGTGGTATGCTCTTCTGCAGAATTTCTTCAATTGGTGGTTGTGTGGGGAGGCGAACAAGTCTATCTCTGGTAGTCCCCATTTCTTTGTTATGGCTTTGAAGACATCTGGATGCAGCATCCATTCGTGAGCATCTGTGGTAGTTCTGCTTAAGGTGTCTGCTAGAGAATTTTCTCCTCCTGGCACAAATCTGGCCTGAAGTTGAATGTTGAGATTCAGGGCCACATTCCACAGGTCCATTGCCATCTGGCATAGAGGATATGAATGTGTACCTCCCTGTTTGTTGATGTACCACATGACTGTGGTATTGTCCGTCCTTATCAGCAGATGACCCTGTTGAAGGAGAGGTCTGAAAGCCTGGATCGCATGTTTCACTGCCAGCATCTCCTTTAGATTTATGTGTAGATTCAGCTGGTCTTGGGTCCATAGGCCTTGTATACACTTGTCCACCATGTGTGCCCCCCAGCCTAGGTCTGAGGCGTCCGTGGTGATGGTCTGGCTTGGATGAGATTTGTGGAAAGACAATCCTCTGTTCAACTGACAGGCCTGAGCCCACCACAGGAATTCTTGCTTCAGGCATGGAATTATTGGAATCTGGGCTTCTAGACTGTGCTTGTGTTGAGACCATACATTCCTTAGGTACCATTGTAACTTTCTCATATGCAGCCTGGCATGCGGAATCAATATTATGCAGGATGCCATGTAACCCAGGGCTTGCAGGACTTTCCTTGCAGTAAGCTGAGTTTGTGTTGTTAATGTCATGAAGTAGACTGGTAGTTGCTTTTGTTTTTCTTCTGAGAGAAAAGCCATCTGAGTTGATGTATCCAGTTCTGCACCCAAGAATGTTATCCTTTGGGATGGTACTAGTCTTGACTTTTGCATGTTGACTGTGTATCCCAAGGCTTGCAACAGTTGTATGACATTTTCCAAATCTGTTGTTAATTTTGCCTTGTTGTCCGCTTGTATTAGGCAGTCGTCCAGGTATGGGTAAATTTGAATTCCCTGAAGCCTGCAATGAGCAATTACTGATGCCAGGCATTTCGTGAATACTCTGGGCGCAGTAGATAAGCCAAACGGCAATGCTGAGAATTGATAATGCTCTGATCCTGCAAGAAATCTGAGGTGTCTTCTGCAATCTGGTCGTATAGGGACGTGCAGGTATGCCTCCTTGAGATCTAGAGTCACCAGCCAAGACTCCTTGCCCAGCATGGGAAGAAGCTGCTGGAGGGTCAGCATTTTGAATTTCGGAACAATGAGGTATGTGTTCAGTGCGGACAAGTCTAGAATAGGTCTCCATTGATTTTCTTTTCTTGGTACAAGGAAAAGCCTGGAGTAAAATCCTTGGCCTTGTTCCATAGGTGGTACCTTTTCTATAGCTCTCATCCTTAATAAGTTGTTGATTTGTTTTAGAGCATCTGTTTTTTGGCTTGGTGGTAGGTTTGGCATTCCTTTCTTTTTTGGTAGAGTGTGGAAGTGAAACCTGTAGCCCTGGTCTATTGTTTGTAAAGTCCATTTGTCTCCTGTAATGTAATGCCAGTTGTCGGAAAATAAGGCTAGCTTTCCGCCCAAGGGTGCTTCCAGTTGTTCCCTGGTAGGCGGAACCAGAGCCAAGTCATTGTGTCTGCCCTGTGGGAGTGGTTGTAGCTGAATCTGTGGCAGTACCTCTCTGGTTTTTAGGCTGCCACTGACGTCCCCGGTAGGCACCCCTAGATTGACCTCTGCCTCTTGGGCGTCTATTTCTGCCTCTCTGCACTCTGGAGTTGTCTGGAAAGGACCAATTCTTCGAAGGCCAATTTCTGCTAAACCTTGGAGGTTGGACCTGTAAGAAATCCTTGACTGTTTGGACAGATTTTGCTTTTTCTTCCACCTTCTTTAGAACCTCCTGTGCAGGGGAGCCAAACAAACTTTGTTTCTCCATGGGAGCATCTAGGAGTTTTGACTTAACATGATCTGGTAAGGATTGTTCTTTTAACCAGGCATGCCTTCGAATCACTGTTCCAGTCATAGCTGATCTAAAGGAAGCCTCCAGTGCATCATAGCCACATTTTAAGAAATGGTTACTGACCTGCTGAGAGTTATGTACCAAATCCTGAAGGGACTTGCGGTCTATAGGTTCAGGAGAAGACAGTTTTTTTATTTAGCTGGTCTAACAAACATTCCTGCTACTGAATCATGTGAAATTGACAGTTCAAGGCCCTGGCCGAAAGAGTAGCAGAAGTATAAACCTTTTTACCCCATCTCTCTAATGCTCTAGATTCCCTTTCAGAGGGAAGAGGGTTTTTGGCAGAGGCAGCTGCCACACCTTTAGGGCCTTGTGAAATGGTTTCAGGGTCTGCAACAGGAGCCTTATACAAATGGTAGTGTGTGTGTCCGGGACCCTGTAATATCTGTCAGGCTTGGCAGGGGCCGGAGAAAGAGAATCAGGGGCAGTACAGGCATCATTATATGCATCATCAACAACTGTTAGTACTGGAGGAATGGCTAAAGGCCTATGCTGTGCTAAATGTAAAAAAGTCCTTAGCCTTTTCCTTGAATCTGAAAAATCCTGGCCCTGCCATTGGAAGCGTTCCCTCATAGCATGCAAGGTTTCCCCAAAGGAAAATCCCTCAGGAGGAGAAGCAGAAGGAATGGAGTCTTCTGCATCAGAATCCTCATAAGGAGAATATGGGCCTTCCTGAGGGTCTGAAATGTCTGAGTCATCCGAGGAATAGTCTGTAGAGACAGGTTCCGGGGGTTCAGTCCTAGGCCTCTTATCTGGAGGGGGCTGAGAGGCCCTGTCTGGATGAGGTTGGGATCCCCTGATCAAAGAAATGAGATCCTCAGCCAGGCTGAGAATTTGGGAACTAGAGGTAGGCCTATGTGAAGGAGTTTTAGCAGGTAAGGCCTTAGAAGATTTAGCTGCTTTAGCCCTGGCAAAAGCCTTGATAGACATAGAAGCAGGGGTCTAGCAGCCCCGTGCAGGGTAGATATGTCTAAAGGAATAGTGTCTGACAAATCCTGGGTGCCTGCTTCTGTAGCAGTAAATTCAGTAGCAGATTCAGCCATGCTCTGTGAGGCCTCGGCTATCGGAGGCATGCTGGCCGAAGGAAGAACCGGGGACTCGGTTTCAGCCGAAACCGAGACACTCGCAGTTGGCCTAACCGTGGTTTCAGCCGAAACCGCGGGCCGCGAATGCCGGTCCTTTTCTTGCGCTTTTTAGCTAATTGAGTAGTCGGAGTCTCCGACGGCGTTTTGTATGCAAAAGCGGGACCAAAAAACTCCTCTGCAAACTCCGACCGACGTCTAAGTGTCCGTCGGTTGAAGGAAGCACAGGCTAGACAAGCTGACACGTCGTGGTCTGGGCCTAAGCAAGGAAGGCAGTACGAGTGGAAATCCTTATGAGGTATTTGTTTCCCACAAGTTAAACAATTATTTACTTTGTCTGACATCGGCTGAGGCAAGAAAGAGTCCCTAATGGGGTACTTAGCTTTTTAGAAGTCTTCGGTAGTAGAAATCTCTGGATCTGACCCACCGGCACTTGCGAACAGCTTCTGCTTCGGGCACCATGCGGCAAGAAAGACTGAGGAAAATGGCATCGGCTGATGCCTTTATACCCAATAAACAGCAGCTGTGATGTCGGGTGAAGTGCGACATCAGCCGAGGCCAGACCCAGACTTTGGAATCCGGCCGACCGAAGGGCTGCCTGAGGCAGGACAACCCATATGTTAGGACTGCAGATGCATCCTTGAAGGACATCTGGGAGATTTTATTGGAGATGATTTGCAAGGTGGTGGCATTTTTCTTTGAGGCTGCAGCTATAATGTGTAGTCCATATTCAAGTTTAGATAAGAATATTAAAAAATGCCAGCACCTTGGAGAGTCAAACAAAAAGGTTTATTTAAACTTCAAAAAGCTGGTGATTAGACCGGTTTCAGCTAAAAGCTTTCCTCAGTAATACATCAGTGAAGTTACAAGAAGCCCTTATATAGCTGAAAATTTATGAATCCATGACATCATTTCCTGTGATTAATTGAATAAAAAATACATGTTATAATAGTGAATTATCACGAATAACACATTATAAAAATGTAATCTGTCCATATGCAAGTATGCCAAAGTGAGACAAAACTCCTGTAATGAAAAAGTCAAATTAAGAAAACAAAAGAATAGAAAATGTAATGTTATGCAATAAGAATAAAATTACTTACTGCAAACTCATAGTTTATCATTTAGACCTGGGGGAAAAAGTCCCCCTAGTTTAATAATCCACCTTCTTTCTTTGTATTAAGAATGTCATGCCATCCTGATTTGAAAGAGCGATCCCCCACAATACGATCAATAATGGTGAAAGTAAATCTTGCATTTGAATGTTTGGTTGAATGTTTGTACAGTGCATTAGTAATTCTGTGGTTTCTGATGTCCCCCAAGTGCTCCGAAATTCTAATGCGGAACTGCCTAGATGTCTGGCCGATGTAAAATGCCTGGCATGTACAGGTGGCTAGATAGATTATCCAATCTGAACTACAATTTCCGAAGAAGTTGATGTCATATACCTGACCTGTGTTTTTACTAGTAAAACTCGTGGTTTTAAAAATGTAATTGCAAAAGCTGCAATGGCCACAGGGGAAGTTCCCAATCAACTTATCCCCAGTAAGTGTCCTTTGTGTATAGTTGTCCTGCTTGATTTTTGATGTTTTTTTGTAATGAGAAAAATGGGTGCATAGGGATTTCCCCTTTCTGTAGGAGAAGTAACAACGTTCTCCTAAATAATTTTCTAAAAGGGGGTGCGAGTTGAGTATATTCCAGTGGTTATTGACAATGTTAATAAGATTTCTACTGTTACGGCCATAGGTAGTAACCAATCTGCATACTTCGGAATCATCTTTTTTCTTGCCTTTCTTGTATTCCAATAAAGACTCTCTAGGTATGGAGTCACAGGTACGCACTGCTGAGTTAATGATTTCTGGTGAGTATCCTCTAGACAAAAATCTGTTGGTTAGGTCTTCTTGATATTTGGTAAGATCTTCATGTGAGGAACATATTCGTCTTATTCTCATAAATTGAGATTTTGGAATGTTTTTTGTAATGTGTTTTGGATGGAAACTTTTGGCATGTAGGAGAGTATTATACTGGGGAAATTTTCTATATATAGATGTTAATAATGTGTTATCCATCTGTCTTTTCAGATGGACATCCAAGAAATGAATTTCATTGGAATGATGTTCTTCAGTGAATTCAATCCCCCAAATATTGCCATTTAGGTATTCCAAAAATTCCCCTAGATATTCCTGTCCTCCTTTCCAAACCATCCAACAGTCGTCCAGGTATCTCCTCCATATGTCGATTTCTGGTAGATATATATTGTGCATTGGATCGTATATGATGGTTTCCTCTATGTATCCCATAAACAAATCATATATGGGCCAAGGAGGCTCCCATGGCTGTTCCCTGTAATTGCCAATAGCAATCCTGTTGGAAATAGAATACATTTTTGGTCAAGATGTGTTCCGCCATACATAATATTAATGTATTCATTCCTGGTGGGTATAAATTAGCTTTGTATAACCAAAACTCCAATGCCATTAGGCCAGCCCAATGAGGGATGCTGGTATATAAGGAAGATACGTCCAAAGTGCACATGAGCCAATCCGAATCCAACTGTGTGTCAGTGACGATCTTCAAAAATTCAGTGGTGTCCTGTATTCTAGCACGAATGAATTTCAATAGTGGTTTTAACATTTCCGTAAGAAAGGCCGAAAGTGGTTCCGTTAGTGAGACAATGCCCGATACAATTGGTCTACCTGGTGGTTGTTCCAAAGATTTGTGGATCTTGGGTAGAAGGTATAGATATTGTTTGGCAGGATCTTTGACTGTAAGGTGTTTCTTGGTCTTTTCTGAAATAATACCATTGTCCACTGCCTCTTTCAAAAATAAACTGATTTCATTTTGAAAGCCAGATGTTGGATCAATATCCATCTTCATATAGTGGTGGTGATTGGATAGTTGTCTGTTTGCTTCATACAGATAGTAATCATTGTCCATAACCACAACCGCACCCCCTTTGTCTGCTGGAATAATAACAATGTCTTTGTTATTTTTTAGTTGTGTGAGTGCCAGCTGTTCCTGTTTGGAAATATTATTATGCATAATGTCTGGGGAGCTGTAATGGAAATGTAAATCTTTGAGAACAGCCTGTTGAAACACAGAAACATGTTTATCCATTGGGGGTGTAAATGTGGATTTATGAAATTTAAATTCAGTTGATCTTTGAGTGTCAGTATGTTGGTCCTGCTGCTGAAAAAATATTTTTAGATTAATCTTTCTACAAAAATCTAAAATGTCAGATACAAAAGTACTCTCGTCAATAAAGAAACCTGGGATAAAACCGAGTCCTTTATTCAAAAGTGCTTGCTGTTCCTCAGTTAAAACATGTTTGGAAATATTGTGTACATTCGTATAGTATTCATTTATTTTATCACTGTCATGAAAAGTTCTTCCAGACTTGTAACCCCTATGTTTTCTTCCGGCTCTATGTTTCTTGCCCCTAAAGGGTGTTGTGATGTTCTACCCCTTTTGGCATTTGGAGAGTCCCCAACTATGGAGATGTCTGTATCTGTAGTGGAAGATTCCTCCCCAGATGTAATATAATTAGAGCCAGTTTTCTTGAGAATAGACCTAGGTCTTTTCTTTCGATTGAAAGGCACATTTCTAGTGCCTTGGGCAAACCTGACACCCTTCTGTGATTCGAATTGTGTACCTTTTAGGTAGTCCTCTTTGTCACGAGAAAACTTATGAAGTTTCCTACTTTTTAAACTATTCTCCAAAGTGGAGACCTCCTTGGCCAACTTGTTTAAACAATCCTGAAAACTACTGGTCCCCTCATGATGTTTGAGTGAGTGGCAAGTTTTTTCAACCTGCTCTATATTGTTTTTAATAGTTCTCTCATAATAGGCTGACAGTATGTTAACCCTGGCCATCGCCGCTTCTTGTTGTGCTCTCTGCCACTCTGTAATTAGAGTCTCATCTGGATTAGCCACAAGTGGCTGTATCTTGCATCTTAAACCCCGTGGGGTTATGTTTTGTATTTGGTACGCTTTGAAAAGCTTGTGATGCCAGATATTGGTTCTTAGTGCCTTGATTTGTTTTCCAAGTTTGTGAAAGGAATTCTCGCAACCGTCAACTGGATCTGCCCTGTTTACATCATATGTTTCATTTTGGTCAATGCCAATCCCAAAAATTTTTAGATCGTCCTTGTCGGAGCATAGGCCTAATAGTAATTTTTCAAGATCCATGACAATTGGTTGCACTGGTTTGGTTCACACTAGACTGAAAGTATATAATATAATAAAGTACAAAGCACAGAGATTGTTATGACAAGCCAGCCAAGGAAATACTAATTACTTATAAATCTAAAACAATTCGAATCCAGAAGGGCACAGAGTTTTCTGATAAGGGGTAAGTTCGGTTATTATAGAAAAATCTTATATTTAGACAAAATTGAAAAATTGTTGGCAAATAATAATCAATTGTACTTAGCTATACAAATGCCTGATAGATCTAAATGTTAAGTACAGGTAACTGCTGTAAATGGATAGCTTTGAATGTCATATTCACCTAAATGGGTAGGAGTCCAGAAGGATCTCTGTATCTTAGATGACCTTCAATAGACTGAAGTAAAAAGATATATATTCTTAAAATCTGATTTATGTCAGTGGACCAACTGTAAGTTGACACAAGGATATGTTCTTAACATCTGCATCCCTGTTTACAATAATAGGGATAGGTCCAAGTCAGTGTTATGTTTAACCTGCTATAAAAATAATGCCTGGTATGTAGTTAAGGCACAAAAGGTGTTTGTAATATGGATTGTTATTTACAATAATATCCTAAACACTAGAAAATCCACGAAATGGGTCCCATGTGGTTGGTGTATAATTATTGTTAGAACAAAAATCTGGTCAGCCCTGATATAGTTTCCAAATGGCTAAGAAAGTTAGGACCTAGTCAGCCCAAGTACACAGTATTCAGATTGACACAAAGGTACCCAGTGGGGAAAACTAACTTATACACTTTGTTTTATGAAAATCACACCTTGCCAACCTAAACCAACAGTGTTTGTATATATATAATGGAACCCTATTAGTAGAACACACTGTATATTCAAAAGGTAGAAATATATGAGCCGATAGGCCCCAGAAATTATGCTACCAAATGATGTTGTGTTTAAGTTGAAACTTAATCCAATATTGTCAGGGAATAATCAAAACCCTATACCCTTGAAAAAGTATGCCATAGATAAAAATCTAATAGCTCTGCGTTGTCTCTAAACCAACCACAAGAATATATCCAACAAATGCGGCCAATATCATGACCCCAAAGTATATATCTGTTGTTACGTATAGGTTTCAATTGGTATCCAAAATACAGAAGAAAAAATAAACACAAAAGAGCATACAGAAGTTATAAAAATTACATGTGTTCCTACTATATTATTGATAAATGGCTCGCTAGCCCTAATGAAATATGTTTAAATATAGCCCTTTTTTAGAAAAACACACAGTGGTTATATTGGTTATAGGCTACATGCCCTAATAAATCGTTCTGGCGTAATCAAAATGGCGCCCTGTGATAAACATATATTGTAGATTCAATAGGTTATAGTCATTCTGTCTTAAAAACCTAAAAATAGTAACATACAATATTGTTATTGTAATCCAACAGAGCCATTCACGATGTTAACACTCCCAGCATTAGAACTGAATAATTCGCCCACCCAGACAAACAGTTCCAGCTTGTTCAAAATAGCACACAGTGAGAAAACACACTTACACACTCCGCCAGTAAGAATCCTGGAGCCCCTAAGACCCAAAAGTGAAACCATACAGTATTATACTTGTTAAAATATAACTATACACAATGTTAACACTTCGTAATTCAGTTATATGAAAAACGAAAATATGGGTTAGATCAATTAAGTCTCAAAATGTTTCAAAGAGCTGTCCCAATATATGATATAGTATCCCAAAGTCAAGTCGCTAAGTATACTGACTTCCAAATTGGGTTTCTCCTCCGATTAAGCAGGAAAAAAAGGTGTTGTTATATCGAAACCATAATCGTCACTAATCCCAAGTGGTGGAGACGTCTCATTTACTGTATAGTTGGCCCAAACACGAATGTGCCGCCAGGACAATGATCCTGTTGTGAAACCAAGTCTCACTAAACAAAACAAATAAAAAGTACCTGCTTGAGTAGATTCTTCTTTAAGGAAAATTGTAGCATCCACTATGTCCCGCAATGTAGTGAAGATTCGTACGCCTTGTACAATATTAATGTCCAGAAAACACAGAACTGATATAGTATACCCTTGACGTAATTGGCCTTGATTCCAACTAAAAAAACTGCTGCTGTGTAAACAAGTTGTTGCCCGATGTAGAAAAATGGCGTCTAATGCGATTCCTATCCCCCAATGTGGTTAGGGAAACACCATCAACGAGCCAAAAGTCAAGAAAACAGTCAAGAGAAAATGGTGTTACTTATCCGTACAGCAAATAGTACTAAATTGAAGAGCCGCTCCTCAATGAATAAGCAGATATGATGATATCTTTGCGATCGACCTCAGAAACGGCACCGAAGGCAAAAAATGTTTGCTCACAGAAGCCCAAGCATCATGGATATATTGAAGTTGAAGGGGTTTTGTAAAAAATAAAAATGATGTCTTGAAAATCCTTTGTATCTCAAGAAAAAAGGCTCAGCAGATACAGAGATGTACAGCTACTAAGTTGAGGACTCTCCAAATGCCCACAGCCAGCAAGCAACAAACTGAATTGTAAGGATGTAGCTAGCAAGTTAGGCTGGTGCACGGCAAGCAAGTAAGTTAGTCCAAAAACAAAAAATGCCAGCACCTTGGAGAGTCAATTAGGCTGGCCTAATGGCATTGGAGTTTTGGTTATACAAAGCTAATTTATACCCACCAGGAATGAATACATTAATATTATGTATGGCGGAACACATCTTGACCAAAAATGTATTCTATTTCCAACAGGATTGCTATTGGCAATTACAAGGAACAGCAATGGGAGCCTCCTTCGCGCCCATATATGCGGATTTGTTTATGGGATACATAGAGGAAACCATCATATACGATCCAATGCACAATATATATCTACCAGAAATCGACATATGGAGGAGATACCTGGACGACTGTTGGATGGTTTGGAAAGGAGGACAGGAATATCTAGGGGAATTTTTGGAATACCTAAATGGCAATATTTGGGGGATTGAATTCACTGAAGAACATCATCCCAATGAAATTCATTTCTTGGATGTCCATCTGAAAAGACAGATGGATAACACATTATTAACATCTATATATAGAAAATTTCCCCAGTATAATACTCTCCTACATGCCAAAAGTTTCCATCCAAAACATATTACAAAAAACATTCCAAAATCTCAATTTATGAGAATAAGACGAATTTGTTCCTCACATGAAGATCTTACCAAATATCAAGAAGACCTAACCAACAGATTTTTGTCTAGAGGATACTCACCAGAAATCATCAACTCAGCAGTGCGTACCTGTGACTCCATACCTAGAGAGTCTTTATTGGAATATAAGAAAGGCAAGAAAAAAGATGATTCCGAAGTATGCAGATGGGTTACTACCTATGGCCGTAACAGTAGAAATCTCATTAACATTGTCAATAACCACTGGAATATACTCAACTCGCACCCCCTTTTAGAAAATTATTTAGGAGAACGTTGTTACTTCTCTTACAGAAAGGGGAAATCCCTATGCACCCATTTTTCTCATTACAAAAAAACATCGAAAATCAAGCAGGACAACTATACACAAAGGACACTTACTGGGGATAAGTTGATTGGGAACTTCCCCTGTGGCCATTGCAGCTTTTGCAATTACATTTTTAAAACCACGAGTTTTACTAGTAAAAATACAGGTCAGGTATATGACATCAACTTCTTCGGAAATTGTAGTTCAGATTGGATAATTTATCTAGCCACCTGTACATGCCAGGCATTTTACATCGGCCAGACATCCAGGCAGTTCCGCATTAGAATTTCGGAGCACTTGGGGGACATCAGAAACCACAGAATTACCAATGCACTGTACAAACATTCAACCAAACATTCAAATGCAAGATTTACTTTCACCATTATTGATCGTATTGTGGGGGATCGCTCTTTCAAATCAGGATGGCATGACATTCTTAATACAAAAGAAAGAAGGTGGATTATTAAACTAGGGGGACTTTTTCCCCCAGGTCTAAATGATAAACTATGAGTTTGCAGTAAGTAATTTTATTCTTATTGCATAACATTACATTTTCTATTCTTTTGTTTTCTTAATTTGACTTTTTCATTACAGGAGTTTTGTCTCACTTTGGCATACTTGCATATGGACAGATTACATTTTTATAATGTGTTATTCGTGATAATTCACTATTATAACATGTATTTTTTATTCAATTAATCACAGGAAATGATGTCATGGATTCATAAATTTTCAGCTATATAAGGGCTTCTTGTAACTTCACTGATGTATTACTGAGGAAAGCTTTTAGCTGAAACCGGTCTAATCACCAGCTTTTTGAAGTTTAAATAAACCTTTTTGTTTGACTCTCCAAGGTGCTGGCATTTTTTGTTTTTGGACTAACTTACTTGCTTGCCGTGCACCAGCCTAACTTGCTAGCTACATCCTTACAATTTAGATAAGAATATACCTTTACCTATAGCAGCTTTGGCTGGCTTTGAGAGAAGAGGTGGTAGCTTGTTCTCACAGACCAGTAGTGTGTTGATCTTTTTGAGTGTGTTTTCAAATGTGGAGTTGAAAGTTAAGAGATTGCTTTTGCTAAATAGGTGTTTGAAGGATGTGGTTGTTTCTATGGTGGTATTGTTAAGATCTTTAATATTAAGGAAGCTGGGATTTGGCTATGCTATTTTTAGCTATTTCCAAATAGCATTGTTTTTGTTTTGAGGGATTAAGTATAAGTGTCTGGTCTACTAGCCACTGGTTGAAGGTTTAGGGGTCATCTTGGAGCTGAATTTGTATAACAGAGTGGGATTTGTTTGACCTTAGATGACAAAGTCATCTGCCTAAAGAATTAGAGGTATCTGAGGATGATCAGATGGGAGTTTATTGATAAATATGGAAAAGAGCAGAGGGGCTGAAGTGGAACCCTTGGGTGACTCCTTCCATAAGAGGAGCGGTTTTAGAGGTGGTGGTGCTTACTTCTACCTTGAAGGTTCTATGAGTGAGGAGGTATCATCATCATCAACACTAATGCCTATTTCAGTTCATTTGTAAAATAGTAAGTTATGGTCAATTAGATCAAAGGCTGATGTGAGTTCAATAAAGACGGTTCCTGTCAAGTTGTCTTGGTCCATATTGAATAAGATGTCATCTGTGAGGAAGCAGAAACTTTATTTGTGATCTATCCAGATCAGAATCCAGTTAATTCCTGGATAAAAGATGGTATTGGTGTAAATAAGCAGCAATTTGGTTGTCGATAATTGTTTCTAGTATTTTAACTAAGGTAGAAAATAATGAGATAGGACAGAACTGGATATCGCAAAACAACAAATCAGAAGTAAGTAACTGGGACATACTGCCTGCACATGTTGGGAAACATGACTCGCAGTTCTACTGCTGTTTTTTTGTGTTACATTCTTTTTTTGTGTGTTGGGGTTAGGTTCAGTACAACTGACTACTGACTAGGGGAAATGTACACAAGCAGCATTTGTTACTATGCTATGAAATGTGCTGGACCTGTACTTTGTCAAAGCATGACATATGATTTGTAGGGCATAGGCCACATAGGCCTAGTGAGTAGACCAGGGACTGTGGATCTCAGAGTTTTTAACTCCATGTGATCTCCTGTCTATCATGTGGTGTATTTAACTGTCAAAATTATCCTCTACCATGTGGAGGTGCAAGGAGAAGGGTAGGGTTCTGAAGGACAGAGTCACTTAGTGTGTCATTCTTGCCTTGTTACATGCTCATAGTGTGAATGGTGTCTGAAGCAGTATCCTGGGTTGTGATTGTGAGGGGTGGGGGACGGCAAATTTTAATCTGAGTCTCTAAAGAGTCTGATTGCAAATGCCTATGCATCACAAAGATTTGCTTGCTATGATATCCTTCACCTTCTTCCTTTTCCACTGCCCACCCGTGGTACTCCTGGGGGGTGGATTTCATGCCTAACTATGCATAACTGGTGTTGTTTAGTGGGTGTTGCATGGACACAACTTTTACACCTTTGTTCTGAGTCTTGTTTCCAGTGTGGCTGTTCAGAAAACCTATGGTCTTTTATGGAAAGTGTTGTAATGCATCTGCAGCATGTTGCTCTGGGACAGGGTTGGGGAGTCATACTGATGTGTAAGTGTCCTACTCAATATGAAGGCCATCATGGGGGGTGTCAATGACAAGCTCACATATGGCTTGCATTACTCATGAAACTAATGCTGTGCTTCACATATCCAAAGGTTAGGGATATTATAGTACTGGACTAAGATTTTATTGCCTGTATACCTGTGTTTTCTTCCACAGTCTGTGGTATGAACAGGGTGAGAGACATAAAATGGCACACAGGTACAATATTAGGAACTTTGGTACTGCAATGGTCAAGGGACAGGCAGGGTACAGAGGAATACAAATAAAGCTACCCACAGCTTTGCAGGAGGCTGTACATGTGATGTGGATAACAATGACACACAAAACATGTCATATTACAGATATGCATTTCTAATGGCAGGGAATTTTTCAAAAGTAAATACTGGTATTTTTCAGAGGCACATATACAATGACCTACTATCTGCTGCAAAAACAGCTGGCACCTGTTCTGATAGCATGAACCTCTTTGTAACATTAAACTTTGTTGTGGGGTATTGAGATGTGAGAGGGAGGGGTATAACAGGCCAAGAGCTTAACATATGTCTTTGAAGGATAGTAACAGGGTGGAGAATTCTCTCAGGCACAGACTGACATCTTTCTGCAAGCTCTGTGTGGCCATGGTCAATGGATGCTCTTTACAACTAGGTTAAACCAGGAATTCTAACAGTGTGATTGGTTGGACCTTGTTGAACAGATTAATGCTATTGGTGGTTGCAACCACATAAGATGCAGATATGATGTTGAGCCACTGACCTGATTAATTATGTCCACAACAGTACAACCCATCTGGCAGAGGAACTCATGGTAACAGGTGGGGTCAGCTAACAGAGTCATCACTGACTGATATTGAGGAGATCCTGGCAACTCTGTCTGGGAGACGCAACAACTCTATTGTACCTGGAGAAGGAGAACTTGACATTGGTGCAGAACTTCACTTTAACACCTCTAATACCAGGTGAGAATGTCCCATGTGGATATTACCTAATATGCCTGAGTTAGAACGTCTAGCTGTAGCTATTTTGTTCTTTCAATCTTGTTTCAACTTCAGCTGCAACACTTTCTGCACAAGGTATGTGCACTATATATTTTGCATTAGACTGTGTTTTAAAGATGTATCCCCACTAGGATGTAGGTGTTTGGGAAGGTTAGCATTTATACAGATGGGTGTGTTTGTCTGTTTTCACAGGGAGCTTCAGTGTCAGGGTCCTTCAGTGTGGATACTGGCATGCCTGATGTTGGAGAACTGGATGATGATGACTGCAGCAGTCTGGCAAAATCTGTGGTCATGGAGGAACTGTAAGGCATGCATAACATGGTAGGCATGTCTCCTCCCTGTTCCACAAACACTGCATGTACAAGTCACTTCTCAGTTTCAGGATTACACAGTACGACAGGAGTTGGCTGATACGCTGACATAGGCTGTATTCTTTTCTGTGGTGGCCCAGACATCAGTGATTACTGGCAATACCATGAGTGTGTGGAGGGAAATAGGGGCCAGCACACCAGTGACCAGCAATGCCATGGGTCTGCCCCCACTACTGAGATGAGTGCCACCATGGCTACCACATGGACAGCATGCAGGGTCATTATACATGTATAGGCAATTGCTAAAGGAGATCTGAGAGGTGCAGGTGGAAACCTCAGAGAGGACCTTGCCCATTTATGTAGCATTTTTTGAAAGCTGTTATGGGGGTCTGTATCCTGCAGATGTCCATGTGTGGCTACACATCATGAGCATTGCCACTCTAATGACCAACGTTTCTCAACTTCTGGTGGGGAAGCCCACCACTACAGGGTCAGGAAATGTTCTATTTCCTATAGTGCTACCTGTGTCCCTTCTATCAATGTTAATGGAGCTGTAGGTTGTCATGAATATAAGCATGGTCAGTGGTGCATGTGCTGAACCCACTCATTACTCAGACTCATGGCACAGCTCCTCCTTTGAGCTCACTGTGAATCATGTAGGCACCATACCTTGGAGAAGTCTACTCCCACAGATGGGGATCTAAATGATCAGGGCAGATAGCTACGGATAGCTGTCTGGACCTGTCCCAGATACCCATAACCAATGTATAGTGCATCATCTTCATCAGGAGTTGCATTCATGCACTCAAAGCATACCCATCTGCACCATCTATCTATGCCCAGGTACACCACACAAAGACACCACTCCTCCCTGACCAGTCATCATGGCTCACCACCCTGAATAAGCCATGACACCCACTCATTCACATCAGTAAACTCACCACCATGCCCACTGACAATATTTGTCAGTGAGACCCTCCCCACTTTTGCATATGATGACAACTGTGCCTTGCCTTTAGTACTCAGTGATCAGGGTAGTCCATGAATGATGCACAGCATGGTCAGTCCATGCATGGAGCAACATAGCCTGGTATTAGTATTGCATGCATCATTGATAATCTTTGTTATATCTTATTTTCCCCATAGTTATGAATCAGATGCTACCTCATAGACAGTGCTCTAGTCTCTGCCTTGCACCATCATCTCTTGCAACTGGGTTCAGAATGGCCTCCTCAGCAGGCACCTCCTCAACTGCTAATTCTGGTACTTTCTCTTCCACACCCTATAATATTTCTTTGCATAACAACACATTGTTTAATATTGTATACACAGCAAATGTTTTGCTGCTTATTTCAGGATCATACTGCAAGGCACCACCAGAGACATCTAGACAGTGGATGTGGGCGTTCATCAGTCCAAACACTTTTCTATAATATTTGGGTCTGTGGCAAGATGATGTTGTATGTTCTTTCTGCCATAGTCTGTTGGTTTCTTACTGATATTATTTGTCATAGCAGCAGGGCATATCCAGCATCACCAATAAGATGTCTCTGACAGAAATCTCTCCACTCAAATCGTGTGTTGGATGTGGGAATATTGGGCACTGCCTCGGTGTATAATATACCCTGTGCATTGCAGATCACTTGGTAGCGGATGGAGTAAGATCCCTAATGGTTGCCATGCTTTTGTCTCTCTGCTCCAGTTGTGGCATTACTAGCAATCTGGGTGTAATGAATGATTCCCAGTACCTGAGGGAAATGAGTTATGTCATGTGTCATCATGGTGTTGTTTTTCTCCTATGTGGTACATGTGAACAAGAAACTGGTACAGTATTCTTGAGGTAGATTCCTGAGATAAACCTACCACTTCCCCTATCATTCACTGAAATGTCTCTGTATCCAGTAGTTTCAAAGTTACACATATTTGGTGTCTAAAGAAATGGTATTCCATACATCCCATGAGCCTGCATGTAAGGAAGACACAACTGTACCATCGTCTGCTTGTCTCTGTCCACATCATAGTGGTCCACTATTTCTGCAGCATGCAGGAGATGAAATGTTAGGTGTAGTCGGATCATTTTGTGGTGAAGCAGACAATGTCTTCATCCCCAACTGGCTGCAAGGATGGGTTTGGACATATACATTTCTGCTTAACCTACTGCAACCCTTAACATGATTTCATAGTCTCTTTCTTTGTATGTCAAACCAAAAACAGAACGACAAAAATGAAATAAATCCACAGATGACCACAGATGAATAGTGAAGCTAGGAACCACAGAGGACACAATCCAATAATCCAGGACACTTTTTATTTATTTAGCGCTTTCGTCAAGGTGAAAGACTTCATCAGAATAGCTATGTTTGCTGAAACACATCTTTAAATAACCCACCCCCAACTCACATTGGTTAAAAGAAAAACATCTCTTCCTCAAAAAATAAACATCACTTCCACCAAAAAAATATACAATAAGAAAAACTTTTAAAATGTTTTTAAAATATTTGATATGCTGCTGATAAAAATACTTCCACATTAGAAAAACAGCATAGATTTCAGTTTAAGTACTGAACTGATAAAGACTCTGTCATTGAGTCCAGGAGCCTGACAGGCATTTGTTCTAATCTGCCACTTAAGCTCCATGAACTCTAAGAATTCATCCAAGGGACCCCCCCCCGAGGACCCAAATCAACTTGGTCAACAATGAAAAATTTGAAGGCATGCAGTGGGTGAAAGCTGATGTGCCTGTGCAGTGCATTGTTTTCGTTCTTATGTTTAATGTCGTATGTGTGCTGGTAAATTCTTTGTCTCAGTGCCCTGATTGTTTTTCCTACATAGTAGGCATCGCTAGAGTCACATAATGCGACATAAACAACTCCTTTGGAGTAACAATAATGTTTCCTACATGTAGTAACGTACCCATAATTTTTTATTTTAATTTTGTTTGTGTCAGTCATATACGGGCACTGTGAGCACCTATCACATCTGTAACTGCCACCCTGATCTGGCTTTATGTTGCTTCTTTCCAATAACCCTTTCAGGGAAGTTTCCTTTTTATAGACAATCTGCGGCCTCTTGCCCAGTTTATTATGGACATCAATGTCCAAACCAAGAATTGCCCAGAGCTTCTCCACAATCTCTTTGATGTCATAAAAACTGACATTGAAAGGCAAAATAAATGCCTACTAAATATGTTCGATTTCTCCTTATGCGAAGGCCCACTCAACCCATGAAATAATAGAGGGATAAAGTTACCCAGTTCTCTCTTGGTAATGACTTTGTCCGCTATACTGCTGATGAAGTTTTCAGGATACCCTCTCTTAATTAACATGTTCTTCAATACCCCACATTCTCTTAAAAAGTCATAGAATTGTAAAACAATCCTGGCTAGTCTGATGTACAGCCCTTTGATCAGTGCCTTCTTTTGATGTACAGGGTGCCAAGTCTGTGGTTCCCAGCTTCACTATTCATCTGTGGATTTATTTTGTCTCTGTATGTCAGGAGTTTTTGGTGAACAGCCACTATGGCAGTTGTGCCTTGTCGTGTTATTTTTAGATATCTCTGAATTGCTCTGCTATATTATTTACATTCCTTTTAAGTTTGACATCATTCTCATTATTAGTCATTCATTTCCAACTCATTATATGCTCAATCACACAGCATGCTGATTACGGTATTTTGCAGCCTACCTAGGCCATGCTGGATAAGCCCTGCCCTGTACAACAGTGCTTGGTTCACATTTTTGCCTACCTCATTGCACAATTTCTGAGTCTGCCAAACATCGGTACAATATACTTTTCCTTAAGAATGTTCAGTTTTTAAGTATGTAAGCCACACAATATCAGTTTTTAAACTGTATAATGCCTTTCTCCAAACATGCTGTCTTGGTGCATTTATTACAGTACTCCGCACATATCCTTTAAAAATAAATACTGTCTTTCCAGTTTTAAGTTCAGTTTTTTTATAATCTGTGGTTCCAGACAGGTCAATACACACTTTTCTACTGATATATGATAATTTAGCAAGAAAAAGTTTTACATTACCACATTTAGAGTACAGTGAATGAATATATTGCCACTAAAAGACAGTTAAGCTTCAAGCATCATTGAAGCTATTCCTGGCTGATAACATCAATTTAAAGGGCTAAAACACTAAAGCAGAAAGTTCTGATAGGGCTCACCAATTCTATATCATGTCAAACAAAAATGACGACATTTATTTTAGAAATGGAACATTTTGTCTGTATTAATATCAGTGGTGCACTTACTGTTCTCATGGAGCAGTGAGGGGCAGTGACAGCTCTCAGGGACTGAGAACAGAGTAAGAGACAAATGATGCCACTTACATATCTAATGCAGGCACATATTCTTTCAAATGCTTATTAAAAATGTGAGCAGGACTGTCAAATCTGTTTTAGACTGCTCACGTGAAGCTTTGTTAAAACTTCATCATATCCCTAATTCTTTGGTACCTCTGTGTCAAAAATAGTATGCCAATCAGTTCTGAGTAAAAACTTAATTAAACCATGAATACATTTCAGAACAAATAGGATACTTATTATCTCAGACCCAAACTAGTCATTCACTATCACTGAATTCAGCGAAATTGTTTAAAGCCTGATCAAAGGCACATTCTAAGGGGGCTGCTGTGCTGTTTAGGTGGGGAAGAAAACTGTCCATTGTTCAGCTAAAGAAACAAGACTGGCTAATAAGTTATTTTAGGTGAAAGAAACACAAAGCAAGAAGCAGATAAAGTAGCTCAAGCAAAAAAATAAAGTTCTCCTAGATGCAGTACTCTGTAGTTCAGTGGAGTAATGTAACACAAGGGAAGATGAGGGATACAAGGTAAGATTGTTAAGGAAATAAACTCAGGGAATTTTATTTATTTATTTTTTACTTATTTGTTAACCAGGTGATTAAGCTGATCTAAAGGTCCTTTTCAGACACAACCCAGGCCAGAAATCAATAACAGAAAATATCACA